>NC_068430.1:47407678-47466203 GCF_023373465.1 Oncorhynchus keta | reverse complement strand
TAAGGATCTTGAGTCAATTACTTTATGCAGCGTACAGTATGGGAAATTAAGGAGATATAATATATTGCTGGATTGTTTCACGTAATAGATTATGACAACACACAGTATGATAATATATCCCAAGAGGAACATGGTAATGATGGCACAACAGTACATTGTTTACAACCATTCAAATAGTCTTCTTACCCTGAATTGTGACTGTTGAAGGCTCACTGTGTATGGATCTAAACTGTGAACCATTAGCACTGTACTGACATTGGATTTTGACCTCAGCTGGTGAACTCTGACCTGTCCACCTCACCAGTAGTCTTCCTGTGAGTGTCTGTTGACAGGGTGATTGTAGGGTGAAATCCACTTGCCCAGTCATTTGAAAGTAACACTCAGAGACAGATGGAGGAGTCTGACAGTTCAGCTGAACTGAGTCTCTCTTTGATGACTGCAGGAATCACTGTTAGACTGGGCTGAGGAGGGTCTGTGAGATCAGTGGGATGATGGAGTGTCTTTTAATTGAATTATACATTCATTTTCAATGTTTAACTACTCATACAGATAATGTACAACTTAATAGTATATGAGTTTGAAAGAGAAAACAATTCAGACACTGTTGTCTATTTAAGCAATAAATAATGAGAGCCCGTGCCAGGAACAGCCCTTAGGAGAGAGTTATCACACAAGAATCCTCGGCTTTGATGGACATTTTGCTTTTGTAAAACGGTTTCCAACTTTTAAATAAAGATTAAGGACATGTCTTCATTCAAGACGTATTATTGTTCTGACTAAATGTGTTTTATTTACATCCTTTCACCAGGACATATGCACATTTTGGAACGTTGCTAAATGGGCACAGCCAAACAACGGAAGTGATGGATTTCTTTCTGAACAGAACTGTCCCAGAGCTTGGGGAGGTGTGCTGCGCTTGTGCTGCAGCGGCAGGTGCACAAGACAAAACTTTACCAGCATCACACATATCGGTGAATCACTGTGACATATGAAATACAAGTGATAGTGTAATCAATCTGTAATAACTACGTAAAAAAGTAACAAACGTGTTAATTTATTATTTGACGTACAGTCATATCTAGGTCCTGATTGGTCAACAAGCTGATTTGACGCATCAAACAGTGTTATTTCACGTGTATTTTTTGGAAATGCAACGACCCAAATGGAGTTCCATACTTTTACAGATGCACAATCGAGAGCATCCTGTCGGGCTGTACGGCAACTGCTCTGCCCCCAACTGTAAAGTTCTCCAGAGGGTAGTGAGGTCTGCACAACGCATCACCGGGGGCAAACTACCTGCCTTCCAGGACACCTATACCACCCTATGTCACAGGAAGGCCATAAAGATCATCAAGGACAACAACCACCCGAACCACTGCCTGTTCACCCCTATCATCCAGAAGGCGAGGTCAGTACAGGTGCATCAAAGCAGGGACCGAGAGACTGAAAACAGCTTCTATCTCAACGCCATCAGACTGTTAAACAGCCACCACTAACATTGCACTGACGTCACGTACAGATGCGCGTGACTCTTGGCTGCAGTAAGAAAGCCACTCCATCTGCGCCCGTTCAACATAGCCTAGATTTTTATTACTTTTAAACAAAATAACTTTTGGGGGGGGCTCTCCTACGCTGACAATGATGTTTTGATTCTTGCTTGAACAGTCACTAAGATTATATTTGGTAGTGATCTTTGTAAAATAACTATTTTGGATGCAGCAAGTTGTTAGCTAGAATGCTAAACACTCACTGACATGTGCCATAGGCTGCAGCAAAAGATAGCCGAAGAAACATTTTACTAGTTGAAGTTATTTTTAAGTTGATTTGCAATGATGACACAAACATTATATAAAGCAGGACATTCATACGAGCCTTAAACTCCAATTATAATCCAAAAGTAGACGCTTTATTTGGTTGGCATTCCATTCTGTCACCATAGTGGATTGAGCAGTCAAATGGAATGGTGAATAGACCATTTTTTGTGTTTGTAAACGTTGCCGCACGAGGGCGATGCGCGCAACGTTTGCAAAACAAAAAGAGTCTATTCACTATTCCATTTAACTGCTCAATCGCTCTCATCAGCCCAGCCAGGCAATTTATAAACTTGATCTCCACTGTAAAAGCATTTACATATTATATCCCATTTATTTTAGACTAGCATTTGGTTTTCAACATTGGAGATTTGTATTAATCTTGCTGTCTGTCTCATTCCACGGGGATGCTGACCCATGTTGACTCCAATCCTTCCCACAGTGTGTCAAGTTGGCAGGATGTCCTTAGGGTGGTGGACCATTCTTGATACACACAGGAAACTGGTGAGCGTGAAAAACCCAGCACTGTGGCAGTTCTGGCACCTTCTACCATACCCCGTTCAACAGCACTTAAATATTTTGTCTTGCCCTTTCCCCCTCTGAATGGCACACATACACAATCCATGTCTTTAGCTTGTCTCCTCCCCTTCATCTATTTACTTATTTAAGTGGCTTTAACAAGTGACATTAATAAGGGATCATAACTTTCACCTGGATTCTCCTGGTCAGTCTATGTCATGTAAATGTTTTTATAGCCAGTGTATACAGCATCTCGTTGAAGAATGACATCGTATGAATGAATTCATCGAAATAAAGTTTTATTGAAAATATGTAAATTATTATTTGAATATTTTGGTAATCCTTTGTTTTGTCTGGTAGCCCAAATAGTTACATATTGCAGCTTTAAATTCAAAATAATAATACTGACCTTTGGCTTTGAGGTACTGGAATGTATCTAGACATAACAAAATGGGTCATTATCATCCTCTTTTTGCCATTATGAAAAATAAGAAAACATGAGATGGGAACACTTTACACAAGCTGGCGAAGCAGAACAGTCTGTAATGCATTCACAGCCATGTTATCAAGCAGTGGTCATTCTTATCTGTACAAAATGTAAAATAATGACAGAGAAATATAAATCAATAGGATGATCAATGGAATAAGACACACTCATTATAACCATAACATGTTGAAATATTAAGACTTCCTAAAGTAAAAGACTAAAAGAGGGAAATAATAATGGAATATCCTGAAGCACAAACAGATGTAATGGAAAAATCCCTCACCGAAAAGGAGGATGAGCAAAAACAGACGACCAGCCATATCACGGATGAACAATGCCATTTTTAGACAGCTACATACATACTGTTAGTCTGACATCACAGAAGACGGTGGCAGTGACTGGGACAAAGATGAAATGTTTCAATAGAAAAGCAGATGTGGAGCTTGTTCACAGGAAAACCACAGATGTCCCAACTGATGGGATAATGTCATGTTGCAGAGGACAAGGAGGCTGAACATTCAGAATCATTCATCGGTAATTATTTTTAGGTTCTAAAGCTACCTGTCTTCAACTAATTTTATATCATTATTGCAGGCAATTACATTTCTAAAACCAACAAACTAACTATTTATCTTCGACTCTTTGTTTTAAGTTTGTAACAGCTGCAAGTTTAACTACAAAAAACCCTGCATTTGTGGTTGAGAGTTTTATAATCTCTCAAATGTAGAAGGGTTTTCATATTTAATTTATGTTTGGTGAGTCACGTTTAATAATATGCCAGAGCAGTGAATGTAAACTGATAAGCGCAGTAAAGGAAAGGATGGAAGGAAGGAGCGGAGAAGAGAAGACAAAGCGAGTTTACACTACTGTTTGAATGTTAAATGACGAGACAGAGGCATTGATGCGAGTAACCAGTCTTGTTCGGTACATCACAACACATCCAGGTATCTCAAGCACCCGGTAAAACACAAGAGTTGCAGTAATGAACATTTACCAACAGATGGAATCACTGTGCCATTTTACACCCATAACAACTGCTCAGACTGATCAGTGAACCTTTAATGCCCTGACTGGTACCTACATTTCAGCGCCCGTTCAGATAAAACGCGTGCTTTGCTTGAAGTGCAAAACATTGAACGTGTGTAGGCTGAGAATGCAGTTGCTGTTTTTAACTAGATGTGTCTTTCTACCACTCTAAATTCCAAGCATCTGCCTCTAACCCTAGGAAGCTCTTTGCCACCTTCTCCTCCCTCCTGAATCCTCCTCCCCCTCCCCCTCCTCCCTCTCTGCAGATGACTTCGTCAACCATTTTGAAAAAGAAGGTCGACGACATCCGATCCTCGTTTGCTAAGTCAAACGACACCGCTGGTTCTGCTCACACTGCCCTACCCTGTGCTCTGACCTTTTTCTCCCCTCTCTCTCCAGATGAAATCTCGCGTCTTGTGACGGCCGGCCGCCCAACAACCTGCCCGCTTGACCCTATCCCCTCCTCTCTTCTCCAGACCATTTCCGGAGACCTTCTCCCTTACCTCACCTCGCTCATCAACTCATCCCTGACCGCTGGCTACGTCCCTTCCGTCTTCAAGAGAGCGAGAGTTGCACCCCTTCTGAAAAAACCTACACTCGATCCCTCCGATGTCAACAACTACAGACCAGTATCCCTTCTTTCTTTTCTCTCCAAAACTCTTGAACGTGCCGTCCTTGGCCAGCTCTCCCGCTATCTCTCTCAGAATGACCTTCTTGATCCAAATCAGTCAGGTTTCAAGACTAGTCATTCAACTGAGACTGCTCTTCTCTGTATCACGGAGGCGCTCCGCACCGCTAAAGCTAACTCTCTCTCCTCTGCTCTCATCCTTCTAGACCTATCGGCTGCCTTCGATACTGTGAACCATCAGATCCTCCTCTCCACCCTCTCCGAGTTGGGCATCTCCGGCGTGGCCCACGCTTGGATTGCGTCCTACCTGACAGGTCGCTCCTACCAGGTGGCGTGGCGAGAATCTGTCTCCTCACCACGCGCTCTCACCACTGGTGTCCCCAGGGCTCTGTTCTAGGCCCTCTCCTATTCTCGCTATACACCAAGTCACTTGGCTCTGTCATAACCTCACATGGTCTCTCCTATCATTGCTATGCAGACGACACACAATTAATCTTCTCCTTTCCTCCTTCTGATGACCAGGTGGTGAATCGCATCTCTGCATGTCTGGCAGACATATCAGTGTGGATGACGGATCACCACCTCAAGCTGAACCTCGGCAAGACGGAGCTGCTCTTCCTCCCGGGGAAGGACTGCCCGTTCCATGATCTCGCCATCACGGTTGACAACTCCATTGTGTCCTCCTCCCAGAGCGCTAAGAACCTTGGCGTGATCCTGGACAACACCCTGTCGTTCTCAACTAACATCAAGGCGGTGGCCCGTTCCTGTAGGTTCATGCTCTACAACATCCGCAGAGTACGACCCTGCCTCACACAGGAAGCGGCGCAGGTCCTAATCCAGGCACTTGTCATCTCCCGTCTGGATTACTGCAACTCGCTGTTGGCTGGGCTCCCTGCCTGTGCCATTAAACCCCTACAACTCATCCAGAACGCCGCAGCCCGTCTGGTGTTCAACCTTCCCAAGTTCTCTCACGTCACCCCGCTCCTCCGCTCTCTCCACTGGCTTCCAGTTGAAGCTCGCATCCGCTACAAGACCATGGTGCTTGCCTACGGAGCTGTGAGGGGAACGGCACCTCAGTACCTCCAGGCTCTGATCAGGCCCTACACCCCAAACAAGGGCACTGCGTTCATCCACCTCTGGCCTGCTCGCCTCCCTACCACTGAGGAAGTACAGTTCCCGCTCAGCCCAGTCAAAACTGTTCGCTGCTCTGGCTCCCCAATGGTGGAACACACTCCCTCACGACGCCAGGACAGCGGAGTCAATCACCACCTTCCGGAGACACCTGAAACCCCACCTCTTTAAGGAATACCTAGGATAGGATAAAGTAATCCTACTCCCCCCTTAAAAGATTTAGATGCACTATTGTAAAGTGGCTGTTCCACTGGATGTCATAAGGTGAATGCACCAATTTGTAAGTCGCTCTGGATAAGAGCGTCTGCTAAATGACTTAAATGTAAATGTAAATGCTTGTAACGCCAGGGTAGTGGGTTCGATTCCCGGGACCACCCATACGTAGAATGTATGCACACATGACTGTAAGTCGCTTTGGATAAAAGCGTCTGCTAAATGGCATATATTATTATTATTATTATTATTATTAGATGGAGAAGTCTGACAGTTCAGCTGAACTGAGTCTCTCTCTTTGATGACTGCAGGAATCACTGTTAGAATGGGCCGAGGAAGATCTGTGAGATCAGTGGGATGATGGAATGTCTTTTTTAATTGAATTATAAATTCATTTTCAATGTTTAATTACTCATACAGACCACTTAATATTATATGAGTTTGAAAGAGAAAAACAATTCAGACACTGTAATAAATAAACAATGAGAACCCGTGCCAGGAACAGCCCTTAGGAGGGAGTTATCACACAATAATCCTCGGCTTTGATGGCCATTTGGCTTTTGTAAAACAGTTGCTAACATTTAAACAAAAGATTAACGACATGTCTTTCATTAAAGACGTATTATTGTTCCGAGTAAATGTGTTTTATTTTCATCCTTCCACCAGGACATATGCTAATTTTGGAACGTTGCTAAATGGGCACAGCCAAACAACGGAAGTGATGGATTTCTTTCTGACCAGAACTGTCCCAGAGCTTGGGGAGGTGTGTCTGCGCGTGTGCTGCAGCGGCAGGAGCACAAGACAAAACATTACTAGCGACATACAAACGTGTTAAATAATTACGTGACGTTCAGTCATATCCAGGTCCTGATTGGTCAACAAGCTGATTTGACCTTTCAAATATTGTTATTTGATGCATCAAACAGTGTTATTTCACATGTATCTTTTTTGAAATGCAAAGACCCAAATGGTGTTCCATACTTTCCAGTGAACGACACACTGACGTCACGTACAGATGCGCGTGACTCTTGGCTGCAGTAAGAAAGCCACTCCATCTGCGCCCGTTCAACATAGCCTAGATTTTTATTACTTTTAAACAAAATAACTTTTGGGGGGGGCTCTCCTACGCTGACAATGATGTTTTGATTCTTGCTTGAACAGTCACTAAGATTATATTTGGTAGTGATCTTTGTAAAATAACTATTTTGGATGCAGCAAGTTGTTAGCTAGAATGCTAAACACTCACTGACATGTGCCATAGGCTGCAGCAAAAGATAGCCGAAGAAACATTTTACTAGTTGAAGTTATTTTTAAGTTGATTTGCAATGATGACACAAACATTATATAAAGCAGGACATTCATACGAGCCTTAAACTCCAATTATAATCCAAAAGTAGACGCTTTATTTGGTTGGCATTCCATTCTGTCACCATAGTGGATTGAGCAGTCAAATGGAATGGTGAATAGACCATTTTTTTGTGTTTGTAAACGTTGCCGCACGAGGGCGATGCGCGCAACGTTTGCAAACAAAAAAGAGTCTATTCACTATTCCATTTAACTGCTCAATCCGCTCTCATCAGCCCAGCCAGGCAATTTATAAACTTGATCTCCACTGTAAAAAGCATTTACATATTATATCCCATTTATTTTAGACTAGCATTTGGTTTTCAACATTGGAGATTTGTATTAATCTTGCTGTCTGTCTCATTCCACGGGGATGCTGACCCATGTTGACTCCAATCCTTCCCACAGTTGTGTCAAGTTGGCAGGATGTCCTAAGGGTGGTGGACCATTCTTGATACACACAGGAAACTGGTGAGCGTGAAAAACCCAGCACTGTGGCAGTTCTGGCACCTTCTACCATACCCCGTTCAACAGCACTTAAATATTTTGTCTTGCCCTTTCCCCCTCTGAATGGCACACATACACAATCCATGTCTTTAGCTTGTCTCCTCCCCTTCATCTATTTACTTATTTAAGTGGCTTTAACAAGTGACATTAATAAGGGATCATAACTTTCACCTGGATTCTCCTGGTCAGTCTATGTCATGTAAATGTTTTTTATAGCCAGTGTATACAGCATCTCGTGGAAGAATGACATCGTATGAATGAATTCATCGAAATAAAGTTTTTATTGAAAATATGTAAATTATTATTTGAATATTTTGGTAATCCTTTGTTTTGTCTGGTAGCCCAAAAAGTTACATATTGCAGCTTTAAATTCAAAATAATAATACTGACCTTTGGCTTTGAGGTACTGGAATGTATCTAGACATAACAAAATGGGTCATTATCATCCTCTTTTTGCCATTATGAAAAATAAGAAAACATGAGATGGGAACACTTTACACAAGCTGGCGAAGCAGAACAGTCTGTAATGCATTCACAGCCATGTTATCAAGCAGTGGTCATTCTTATCTGTACAAAATGTAAAATAATGACAGAGAAATATAAATCAATAGGATGATCAATGGAATAAGACACACTCATTATAACCATAACATGTTGAAATATTAAGACTTCCTAAAGTAAAAGACTAAAAGAGGGGAAATAATAATGGAATATCCTGAAGCACAAACAGATGTAATGGAAAAATCCCTCACCGAAAAGGAGGATGAGCAAAAACAGACGACCAGCCATATCACGGATGAACAATGCCATTTTTTAGACAGCTACATACATACTGTTAGTCTGACATCACAGAATATGGTGGCAGTGACTGGGACAAAGATGAAATGTTTCAATAGAAAAGCAGATGTGGAGCTTGTTCACAGGAAAACCACAGATGTCCCAACTGATGGGATAATGTCATGTTGCAGAGGACAAGGAGGCTGAACATTCAGAATCATTCATCGGTAATTATTTTTAGGTTCTAAAGCTACCTGTCTTCAACTAATTTTATATCATTATTGCAGGCAATTACATTTCTAAAACCAACAAACTAACTATTTATCTTCGACTCTTTGTTTTAAGTTTGTAACAGCTGCAAGTTTAACTACAAAAAACCCTGCATTTGTGGTTGAGAGTTTTATAATCTCTCAAATGTAGAAGGGTTTTCATATTTAATTTATGTTTGGTGAGTCACGTTTAATAATATGCCAGAGCAGTGAATGTAAACTGATAAGCGCAGTAAAGGAAAGGATGGAAGGAAGGAGCGGAGAAGAGAAGACAAAGCGAGTTTACACTACTGTTTGAATGTTAAATGACGAGACAGAGGCATTGATGCGAGTAACCAGTCTTGTTCGGTACATCACAACACATCCAGGTATCTCAAGCACCCCGGTAAAACACAAGAGTTGCAGTAATGAACATTTACCAACAGATGGAATCACTGTGCCATTTTACACCCATAACAACTGCTCAGACTGATCAGTGAACCTTTAATGCCCTGACTGGTACCTACATTTCAGCGCCCGTTCAGATAAACCGCGTGCTTTGCTTGAAGTGCAAAACATTGAACGTGTGTAGGCTGAGAATGCAGTTGCTGTTTTTAAACTAACGTTTTTATATAGCCTAACTTTGCTATTAACCGTAAGAAAGCAGCAGCCGCAAAAGAAGTAACGGCTATTTGGTTAGATTACGGTTGATACATTTGTCAATTTCATTGTTAGAATCCAGCAAAGCACATGCTGTGGCACGAAAAACTCCTCTTCATCCACCCACGATGGTGTTGGTTAAAGAAGCGCTGAAGGAGTTGAACTCGAATCGTCTCATCGCAGGCCATTCGCGGCGACAAAACAGGGAAATATCCATCTGTGGACCTGATGAGGTTGAAGTACATGACACGCAAGACCCTGAAAATAGGAATCGAGGGCGGGGTATTGGTGAGGACATCAACTCGATAGCAAACGGCGCACAGGGGAGGTTTCGGGTAAGTGACCCATGCATGTCTAAATCTTATTAAAGTAAATTCCCAGTATTTCCAGATTTCTATGAAATATGACCTATAATTTACAACATGAGTGAAATGGTTTTCCTTCCCAAAAATTGTAATTGAGTATGTTAAAGCAGCATTCCTGTTTGAATAGTGTTTTGTATGTATATATTACTACATTGGGCTATTAAATGCAATTTCCAGTGGCACTCCGACTCACATAATGATGAAGCCACCATGGACTTTTTATTTACTACTCACGGTGATGGCCAATGCGCTCCTCTTGGCAATAATAGCCTATCTCAAGATGAGCTACTTTGAAAAACAGTGCTGCTGGTCACAAAAAAAATTGGGAGTTGAGAATTATATTGGTTCTAGAGACAGTCTTCTATTTTCAGCAGTAGACATTTGCTTTCCAAACTATGTTTTTCCCGCAATTTTTATATTGAAACGTGCAAACAGCTGCAACCAACTACATATCATCCATGGATGGCAGTTCCAGTTCAAATCAGGACTGGCAGCCATTGCTAGTGTACCCATGAGTTTCCACTCAAAATGCCAGGATAAGAGGATCCAAAAATCGATGTATTGTGTCTATGGCCACAACACAACAAGCTGTACATTTGGCATGTATGCTGCCCAAATTGCAGCCTTCCAGACTGTAGGCAACCTGTAACTACCTAACATGCCAAGGTGCATTGAAGCTGTTCTTGCTGCTGGTGGAGGCCTGCATGCTCATGTGATTACATTTAAACCAATTATTTTTGAGAAGCTATTGAACCTCTGTGGCTAAATATGTTCTCTGGTGTATTTTGAACATTGAGAACAGGTTCCCTTGGTTGGTTAAAAAATAATTAATTTGTTGTTTTGCCTCTTGGGCCCACTACCTGACTCACATAATTGACCAGTCACATTTAGTTATTATGCAGTTTATTTTTTCAGTTACCCAATCAATGCAGGGCCCCCCATTTACCCAAACCTCTCCTCCCTCCATCTGATGATTAGCAGAGTGGCAGTAGGAAGCTGTCTACACTCATTGAGAGCAGGCTCCTGAATCCTTCTGTGGTTTGCGGTTGCAGTAAAAAATATATACTACAAATCTAATATGTACTGTAAAATGTATGTATAAATTTGTGACCTTTTTTCTGCCTTCTGGGCCCAGGGGCTTCAGCCAAGGGAAGCACCTTTGTTAATCTTGCCCAGGGAGTACCCCAACAATAGAATGGTGTGGGCATATACCTGTTACAAAAATATTAAATCAAGTATTCTGCTGATTGGCCAGCTCAGCCAATATGATATCATGTTCAATGAGGAAATGGCAAGCATTATCGAAACAGCCTGCTTTGTGTTACAAGTTTAAGTGTTTTTTTGTTTGTTTTTTCAAGTTAATGCTTTGGCTACAAATAGAAGTATAGGATTAGTGATGGGGAAACAAAGCTTCCTGGAGCGTTGAGATTTTCCAGCTAATTGTCTGAAATAGGTTAATTACTCAAGGCTTTGATCAAGTGCACACTTGTGCCACCTGCTGGTCAACGAATTTAGAGCAGCCAAATTATTACAGAATATATCCCACACCCCATAGAGTGTGTGTGCAGTGTAGCTTTTTTGTCTTCTACCAATCAGGTGATTGTTCGACGAAACAAAGCTTTGGACGTCATTGATCACGTGCTTGTGATAAGGTGATATGGGCATCAGCACACTACGATTTCAACACATACCTCAGAGCTCAGGCATCAAACATAACATCACCATACCGGATGAGTCCACAACATTATTTGGGTACAAATGAACAGAATATACTTTTTTTAAATTGAGATCTCCACTGGACAGTTACTTTAATAGGCTCCTTGTGGCAACTAGGCTTTGTTAACCCAAGTAATTAAATCAAGAATAATGTGATCCAAGGCGAATGGACTTTATTTTCTGAATGTGGTTGTAAGCTTATCTGCCAAATGAGCCAAACTTCATGGTACCAGTTTTGAATTTAAAGTGGTGTGTTTATTAGATAAATCAACATTATATGACAAACATATTGAACATGGGTTTGCTGTTCAATATAATGTAGCTCAATATGTGTTCACTCTTCCTTGCCAGCTGGCAGTCAGGGGTAGGGTCAAGGAGCCCAAGCCAAAGGCCACTGAGAACACTGAACCCAATGTGGAGAAGGCTTCAAAGGCTGCCAAGGTTGGAGCCAAGAAGACTAAGGACAAGGAAGCCGGTAAACTGAATCCACTGAATTGATTGTGCTCATCACTCCTAGGATTTAGACATCACCCTATAATCTGCCCAATTGTATGGGATCATTGTTATTGAGCTACACCCATTGCAATAGAGGACATTTAACATTGCTCATTCAATGACTTGAATGGGGATCTCTCTTCACCTCATTGTGTCTATGATTGCATGCATACACACACATCACTAACTCTTGTCTCTAGAAGCTGAGAAGAAAAAGGTTACAGACAAAAAAGCAGAAGGAGAATCCTTCAGAGGCAAGTGTGGTTTCAGTTATGTTATGACTATTGGCATTGTTCAAGTGGTTTTGGGTTATAGGGACTTTTTTTTACACTTTTGTCATGGGTACTGTTCCCTATTTGGGCTTTACCACACTTGAATTGATTCTCAAATTGAATCTCATGTTTTAAATGCTACCACAAACTAGCAGCATTGCAAACCTGTCATTTTCATCTTTCAGGATGAAAACTCAGGAAGTCCGCAAAAGCATCTGCTTCCAAGGTGGCCCCTGCTCAGAAGCCCAAGTCAAAGAGGACAAAGGGGCAGAGAGGACAGCTGAGGATCAACCCAAAGCACAGAAGACTACCAAGGGTGAAGGGGCAGCCAAGAAGGGTGCAAAGACCAAAGCTTTCCAGAAGCCTGCGGAGGGTGATGAAGGGGACAATGCTGCTCCTGAAGCTAAAACCACAGGGAAATGAGGCAAGAGGGCAGCAGTAGAGTGACTGCACTCCTTTTATCCACATTGTATGTTTTTAAATAAAGCAGTTCTTTGTACTACTTGTTTGTGGCATTTAAGTGTAGACCTAGCTGCTGTAAAATGTAATCTCCACTTTTCCTGTAGAGAAGTGTTGGTGGTAGCTAGGGGTTTGTAAAGATGTTTAATGATTCACTGATGCAAGTTTATATAATATATATATATATACACAGTATGTTAAGTTCTTGTTTCTTGCATCTGCTTAATCAGTACCCTCTTCTGCCAGATTAATTGTATCACTAGTACAGTGACTACCCGGTTCCTGGAAAATATTGATGGTTGATGGTTGTTTTCTACACAGTCAGGACTTTGTTGTTCATCCATCATAGGTTGACGACCATGGCACGATTCGTTGGGGAAATCTGGTACAGTGAGTGTGCAGATGGCTGAGATCCATCTGAGCCTGGAACACACTGGACATGATATCTTGGTACCAGTCTCCTGAGGGACGACCCTGATACTGGTCTTTCACTGTTCTCTCCACCAAGGAATTTTTGATGCTGCTGGTTTGTGGTAGCAGTCTTTCTATACAGTTAGAACTAGCCATCTCAAAACAAACATTTCCCATAACTATGAAGCTATGGGAAGTTATTCAAAACTTTTCTGTTATGGGTCAGTGCACACAATTGTGCAATGCAACATGTTGTACCACTGCAGTTTGTCCACAAGGGGGTGCATTAACTAATTGGGTCTTCAGTTTGGTATTCAAAGGTACCCAACCCAGAGCATTGCTGTCCGCTGGTGCTCCTTGTTCTTTATTCCCTGGAAGTTTAACCAGCTTTTACTCAACCACCCCTAAGGAGAAGAATAAATCATTAATGCTGTTGACCTCAAGGCCTGGATTTGAAAAAGGATACACGGGAAGAGAGCATAGGCAACGCCATTGAAGCTGTCAAATGGGGCCTATCTTTTATTTGTATTTTTTATTTCACCTTTATTTAACCAGGTAAGGTAGTTGAGAACAAGTTCTCATTTACAACTGCGACCTGGCCAAGATAAAGCAAAGCAGTGCAACAGAAACAACAACACAGAGTTACACATGGAATAAACAAGCGTACAGTCAATAACACAATAGAAAAAAAGAAAGTCTATTTACAGTGTGTGCAAATGGCATGAGGAGGTATGGCAATAAATAGGCCATAGTAGCAGTGTAATTACAATATAGCAGATTAACACTGGAGTGATAGATGAGCAGATGATGGTGTGTAAGTAATGATATTGGTGTGCAAAAGAGCATAAAGGTAAATAAAAACAACATGGGGATGAGGTAGGTAGATTGAGTGGGCTATTTACAGATGGTCTATGTACAGCTGCAGTGAACAGTTAGCTGCTCAGATAGCTGATGGTTAAAGTTAGTGAGGGAAATGTAAGTCTCCAGATTCAGCCATTTTTGCAATTAGTTCCAGTCACTGGCAGCAGAGAACTGGAAGGAAAGGCGGCCAAAGGAGGTGTTGGCTTTGGGGATGGCCAATGAGATATACCTGCTGGAGCACGTGCTACCAGTGAGCTGAGATAAGGCAGAGCTTTACCTAGCATAGACTTGTAGATGACCTGGAGCCAGTGGGTCTGTCGACGAATATGTAGCGAGGGCCAGCCAACTAGAGCATACAGTTTGCAGTGGTGGGTGGTATAAGGCGAGTTGGTAAAAAACTGATGGCACTGTGATAGACTGCATCCAATTTGCTGAGTAGAGTATTGGAAGCTATTTTGTAGATGACATCGCCAAAGTCGAGGATTGGTAGGATAGTCAGTTTTACTAGGGTAAGTTTGGCGGCGTGTGTGAAGGAGGCTTTGTTGAGAAATAGAAAGTCAATTCTAGTTTTGATTTTGGATTGGGAGATGTTTGATATGAGCCTGGAAGGAGAGTTTACAGTCTAGCCAAACACCTAGGTATTTGTAGTTGTCCACTTATTCTAGGTCAAAACCGTCCAGAGTAGTGATGCAAGTCGGGCGGGCGAGTGCGGGCAGCGAATGGTTGAAAAGCATGCATTTGGTTTTGCTAGCGTTTAAGAGCAGTTGTAGGCCCCGTAAGGGGTGTTGTATGGCATTGAAGCTCATTTGGAGGTTAGTTAACACAGTGTCCAAAGAAGGGCCAGATGTATACAGAATGGTGTCGTCTGCGTAGAGGTGGATCAGGGAATCACTCGCAGCAAGAGCAACATCGTTGATATATACAGAGAAAAGAGTCGGCCCGAGAATTGAACGCTGTGGTACACTGCCAGAGGTCCGGACAACATTTTACACACTGAACTCTATCAGTGAAGTATTAAGAATACAGTGATTGACAGAGTCGAAAGCCTTGGCCAGGTCGATGAAGACGGCTACACGGTACTGTCTTTTATCGATGGCGGTTATGATATTGATTAGTACCTTGAGCGTGGCTGAGGTGCACCCATGACCAGCTCGGAAACCGGATTGCACAGCGGAGAAGGTACGGTGGGATTTGGAATGGTCAGTGATCTGTTTATTAACTTGGCTTTCAAAGACTTTAGAAAGGCAGGGCAGGATGGATATAGGTCTGTAACAGTTTGGGTCTAGAGTGTCATCGCCTTTGAAGAGGGGGATGACCGCGACAGCTTACCAATCTTTAGGGATCTCGGACGAAACAAAAGAGAGGTTGAACAGACTGGTAATAGGGGTTGCAACAGTGGCAGTGGATAGTTTTAGAAAGAGAGGGTCCAGATTGTCTAGCCCAGCTGATTTGTACAGGTCCAGGTTTTGCAGCTCTTTCAGAACATCTGCGATCTGGATTTGGGTGAAGGAGAAGCTGGGGAGGATCGGGCAAGTAGTTGCAAGGGGTGTGGAGCTGTTGGCCGGGGTTGGGGTAGCCAGGAGGATAGCATGGCCAGCCGTAGAGAAATTTTAGCGATTAATTCGATTATCATGGATTTATCGGTGGTGACCTTGTTGCCTATCCTCAGTGCAGTGTACAGCTGGGAGGAGGTGCTCTTGTTCTCCATGGACTTCACAGTGTCTCAAAACATTTTGGAGTTAGAGCTACAGGATGCAAAATTTTGTTTGAAAAAGCTAGCCTTTGCTTTCCTGACTGACTGTGTGTATTGGTTCCTGACTTCCCTGAACAGTTGCATATCGCGGGGACTATTCGATGCTATTGCAGTCCGCCACAGGATGTTTTCGCTGGCTCCTCATCATCCTCCTCCTTTCCGCTAAGCCCGCCTTGTGTTGGCCTGGCTCCACCACATGCATCAGAGGCAGAGTACGGGTTTGTTAGTCAGTTGTCCCCCGCCCCTCACACCAGGCCCTGCCTGTCCCTCATTGTTCAGGGAGCCCCGCCCCACCGTCGCCTCCCTTCGTCACTCATTGAGAGAGCCCCACCCCTGTAGGTCAACTCGGGGACATCAGGAAGCAACCCAGTTACTGCGTGATGACTTCCCAGTTCCTCCACAGGAAGGCAAGGAGGAGGACGAAGAGCAGCATGGAGGTGGTGTGGCTGCTCTTCACTTCGCTAAAGTGAAAGTCATCCTCTCTTGGGGAATGCTGCTTTTTAGTTAGCTTTGCCACAGTATCAAAAAGGAATTTCGGATTGTTCTTATTTTCCTCAATTAAGTTAGAAAAATAGGACGATCGAGCAGCAGTAAGGGCTCTTCGGTACTGCACGGTACCGTCCTTCCAAGCTAGTCGGAAGACTTCCAGTTTGGTGTGGCGCCATTTCCGTTCCAATTTTCTGGAAGCTTGCTTCAGAGCTCGGGTATTTTCTGTGTACCAGGGAGCTAGTTTCTTATGAGACATTTTTTTTGTTTTTAGGGGTGCAACTGCATCTAGGGTATTGCGCAAGGTTAAATTGAGATCCTCAGTTAGGTGGTTAACGGATTTTTGTCCTCTGGCGTCCTTGGGTAGGCAGAGGGAGTCTGAAGGGCATCAAGGAATCTTTGTGTTGTCTGTGAATTTATAGCACGACTTTTGATGTTCCTTGGTTGGGGTCTGAGCAGATTATTTGTTGCAATTGCAAACGTAATAAAATGGTGGTCCGATAGTCCAGGATTATGAGGAAAAACATTAAGATCCACAACATTTATTCCATGGGACAAAACTAGGTCCAGCGTATGACTGTGACAGTGAGTGGGTCCAGAGACATGTTGGACAAAACCCACTGAGTCGATGATGGCTCCAAAAGCCTTTTGGAGTGGGTCTGTGGACTTTTCCATGTGAATATTAAAGTCACCAAAGATTAGAATATTATCTGCAATGACTATAAGGTCTGATAGGAATTCAGGGAACTCAGTGAGAAACGCTGTATATGGCCCAGGAGGTCTGTAAACAGTAGCTATAAAAAGTGATTGAGTAGGCTGCATAGATTTCATGACTAGAAGCTCAAAAGACGAAAACGTCATTTTTTTTTTTGTAAATTGAAATTTGCTATCGTAAATGTTAGCAACACCTCCGCCTTTGCGGGATGCACGGGGATATGGTCACTAGTGTAGCCAGGAGGTGAGGCCTCATTTAACACAGTAAATTCATCAGGCTTAAGCCATGTTTCAGTCAGGCCAATCACATCAAGATTATGATCAGTGATTAGTTCATTGACTATAATTGCCTTTGAAGTAAGGGATCTAGCATTAAGTAGCCCTATTTTGAGATGTGAGGTATCATGATCTCTTTCAGTAATGACAGGAATGGAGGTGGTCTTTATCCTAGTGAGATTGCTAAGGCGAACACCGCCATGTTTACTTTTGCCCAACCTAGGTCGATGCACAGACACGGTCTCAATGGTGATAGCTGAGCTGACTACACTGACTATGCTAGTGGCAGACTCCACTATGCTGGCAGGCTGGCTAATAGCCTGCTGCCTGGCCTGCACCCTATTTCATTGTGGAGCTAGAGGAGTTAGAGCCCTGTCTATGTTGGCAGATAAGATGAGAGCACCCCTCCAGCTAGGATGGAGTCCGTCACTCCTCAGCAGGTCAGGCTTCTTGTCAGTTGTGACTGTTTATATTGATAACCCATCCAAAGTGTAATTGTGTAATTTTACCAATAAGTGTCCTTCTTTGTGAGGCATTAGACAACCTCCCTGGTATTGTTGGTTGAATCTGTGTTTGAAATTCACAACACGACTGACCGACTTTACAGATAATTACATGTGTGGGGTACAGAGATCAGATAGTCATTAAAAAATCGTGTTAAACACTATTAATGCACACAGAGTGAGTCCATGCAAAATATTATGCGACTTGTTTAGCAAAATTTTACTTCTGAACTTATTTTGGATTTCCATAACAAAGGTGTTGAATACTCATTCACACTTTGTTTTTGTTGACATTATTCCACTTTGACATTATTTATTTTAATGTTTTATTTGACCTTTATTTAACTAGGTAAGTCAGTTAATAACAATTTCTTATTTACAATGACAGCCTAGGAACAGTGGGTGAACTGCCTTGTTCAGGGGCAGAACGACAGATTTTTACCTTGTCAGCTCGGGGATTTGATCTAGCAACCTTTGGATTACTGGCCCAACGCTCTAACCAATGATGAGTCGGACCACAGAGTGAAGGAAAAGCAGCCAACAAGTGCTCAGCATATGTGGGAACTCCTTCAAGACTCCTTCTGACTGACGCAGAACCAACATTTCCATGTAAATGCAACTGGTATGTTAGTGGAAGACACACAGAATGCAGTTTGAACTCTGCTTCACTGTCAGGAATTATTCTGCTCTTTGCTTTGGTATTACCCTGCCATTTGCAACATATCATGCCAAGGACGAAGGCAGTAACTGCTGTTTAAGGGTCAACGGTCATGTCAGAGGTCAGGGTCAACATGAATATAATATTAACTAATAGTAAGGCAACAGATCACCAAATCTCAAATGATCTCCCCAGAATTAATTTGACTCAATACCAACAATATAGCTGTACACAGTGTATATATACTAGTGCAAGAGTTGGATCAGAGGAATAACTCACAGCAAAGGAGGATGATCAAAAACAGATAACGAGCCAGATCAGGGGTGAATAACGTAATGTTTCAGAGAAACAGACTATCACAAACTACATAATAAGTACCGTGTCTGTGACTGGGAGAATTCTATTAATAGAGAGGAAGACGAGGAGCCTACTCACAGGAAACCACAAAGAAAGTCCATCAACTGGTGTGATTAGAGGTAAATGTCTCATGCTCCTAACATGAGCCAAAACCATTTGCTTATCTGTCAGAGTAAATAACTACATTTTATTCAGGCTTTCTTTTTAACTACACTGCACAATAAAAAGCAGGTTTCATGTACAACTGCAGTATATATTGCCAACATCCAAAAGTAAGAAACAAGAAAGAGTCTTGCTGTGTCTCCATATGACGCTCCATATTGTGCATTAGAGGCAATATTTTTCCTATCTACTGTAGTTATTAGCTTAATAAGATAGAGGTGCAGATACATAAGCAGTAAACAACAACACTGAATATTTCCATGGAAATATAACATGACAAGTGGGGTTTCATCACTCGTGAGATGCTTGTTGTAATGGTCAGAAGCATGAATACATTTCTCATAATGGTGATTTTGGAGGGTGAATTTAGTTGAGTTTTTTAATATCTTGCTAAAATTGTCTGGTAAAGTATTTGAATAGTTTCAGTTAGATGTATCTGAGGTTTGGTTCAACAGTACTTCTGTCAATCTCCTCAACACAACTAGTCTCTGAAATATGATAAGCTGAAGTTTCAGAAGGACAGGATGCGGCAAGAGTCTTGTCTAACTTTCCACCCGACTGTGGTGTGTGTGTGTGTGGGCGCGTGTGCATGTGTGCACTCGTGCACCTGTTTGCAGGTGTGGATACGTGGCAGCATACATGTACTGGTTGGTATGTGATCTGTAGACTGTCTGTGACTGCTGCAGGAGAATGTAGGCATCGTTGCTTCCCTCACAGTAAAACTAACCACAATGCAGATAATCTGTAAATTGTCCTTTGAATAATATTTTTAGTCTAGGACTAAGCATTATCTGTCTCTGGGAAAATCAGGGGAGAAGGGCCTTGGTCCGGGAGGTGACCAAGAACCCGATGGTCACTCTGACAGAGCACCAGAGTTCCTCTGTGGAAATGGGAGAACCGTCCAGAAGGACAACCATCTCTGCAGTACTCCACCAATCAGGCTTTTATGGTAGAGTGGCCAGATGGAAGCCACACCTCAGTGAAAGGCACATGACAGCCCACTTAGAGTTTGACAAACGGCACCTTAACGACTCTCAGACCATGAGAAACAATATTCTCTGGTCTGATGAAACCAAGATTGAAGTCTTTGGCCTGAATGCCAAGCATCACGTCTGGAGAAACCTTGCACAATCCCTATGGTGAAGCATGGTGGTGGCAACATCATGCTGTGGGGGTGTTTTCAGCAGCAGGGACTGGGAGACATGTCAGGATCGAGTGAATGATGAACAGAGCAAAGTACAGAGATCCTTGGTGAAAACCTGCTTCAGAGCACTCAGGACCTCAGACTGGGGCAAAGGTTTAACTTCCAATAGGATAATGACCCTAAGCACACAGCGATGACAACGCAGGAGTGGCTTTCAGACAACTCTTTGAAAGTTCTTTATGTGGCCCTTCCAGAACCCGGACTTGAACCCGATCAAACATCTCTGGAGAGACCTGAAAATAGCTGTGCAGCAACGTTCCACCTCCAACCTGACAGAGCTTGAAAGGTTTTGCAGAGAAGAATGGGAGAAACTCCCCAAATACAGTTGCGCCAAGCTTGTAGCATCATACCCAAGAAGACTTGAGAGTGTAATTGCTGCCAAAGGTGCTTCAGAAAAGTACTGAGTAATGGGTCTGAATACGTATTTAAATATCATTTTTAGTGTTGATGTCTAAAAACCTGTTTTTGCTTTGTCATTATGGGGCATTGTGTGTAGATTAATGGGGGGGGACTACTTCATCCATTTTAGTGAGGCTTTAACGTAACAAAATGTGGAAGAAGTCAAGGTGTCTGAATACTTTCTGAATGCGCTGTATATGGACTGAAAGAAACATTTAAGGAAAATAGCATCTTCACCAATGGCCAGAAAAGGATGACAGAGACAACTGTACATAGTATTATCATAGCATTATCTTGAATAATCAAGATCAAATAATGTAAAATACTAACAAAGATGAGGGAATGGTCAAAGTCAATTTATTCTGCATACTTTTTTGTTTTACAGAAGAGAGCATTTCAAACGGAGAAAAAAAACATAGGATTTGTATTTGCTGTACCTTAAAGGTCTTACAGTGGGGAGAACAAGTATTAGATACACTGCTGATTTTGCAGGGTTTCCTACTTACAAAGCATGTAGAGGTCTGTAAATTTTATCAGGTACACTTCAACTGTGAGAGACAGAATCTAAAACAAAAATCCAGAAAATCACATTGTATGATTTGTAAGTAATTCATTAGCATACTTATGTCATGCAATAGAATGCTAATTAATTACTTAAATATCATACAATGTGATTTTCTGGATTTTTGTTTTACATTCCGTCTCTCACAGTTGAAGTGTACCTATGATAAAAAAATTACAGACCTCTACATGCTTTGTAAGTTGGAAAACCTGCGAAATCGGCAGTGTGTCAAATACTTGTTCTTCCCACTGTATAGAAGAGGGATTTATTTTTTATTTATTTTTATTTCACATTTATTTAACCACATAGGCCAGTTGAGAACAAGTTCTCATTTACAACTGCAACCTGGCCAAGATAAAGCAAAGCAGTGCAACAAAAACTACAACACAGAGTTACACATAAACAAACATACAGTCAATAACACAATAGAAAGATCTATGTACAGTGTGTACAGTGTATATGGGAGGTGAGGGGGGAGCCACCCCTTTTCAACAAACAAAGCCATCCCCCATAGCATAATCGACCACCCTGACCGCTAGGCTCAAGTGTGCATCGAAACAGAATGTAAGCTCATATTAACTGGAAAAAAATGTAATGAAGTTGTGTTCTCTTACCATTTACATCTAAACCACTCCGCAGTCATTGGACTTCAAGGCTAGAATGTGTCTACAACACTGTACATTGCGACTGAGGTGCTGAGTAAGTTGAAATTCAACTGGGAATTTGGAAAACAACAAGTTAACATGTGAATATGGAGAAATTTGGAGATTTGAATTGCATTTGGAAATCTATATTTTTCAGTTTTGATGATCTGAAGTTGCCAACAATGTAAACATTTTTAAAACCGAAATGTTATATTTTGTAGCTTGTAACAACGTATGTGGGCAATATCAATATCAATACTTTTGCTATAAGATCAGGTTTTTGGGATTTGCTAACCTTTGCTGCAAAAATTGTTCAAATAAAATGAGACTTTTTCCCCAGATTTTTTGGGTGCATCTGGTTTATATTATAAGCATATTTCAACACAATATGAATTTCACCAAGAAAAATGTCTTAGCAATACCACTTTGGATCATAATGACTTAAATTATCTTAATTTCCTATTTACCTGTTTTTTTGCATTGTGTGAATATGTTATATATTTATTGATTTTTAATTGTCTGTATCTATCGATTTTGATCACAAATATATTTTATTTTGTAAACTGTATCAAACCGTTATGGAAGGAGACATCACACAGATGACAGAATATATATAAAAACAGTATATATTTACTTGGGCATTTACTTAAAAAATATTTAAAGGGGAGTATGTCCCGGACCGCTCCAAAATCCAGGCCAGGTGTCAATGTGTGATACAGGAAATTACGGCAGTTCCAATCATTTTGGGGGCCCTAAGCGAGATTTGCCCACCTCACCGATAAAACATTTTAGTGGCCCCGCTCATGGCAGCAAAGAGAAACATTTGGAGCTTTAAAGTTTATGTCCTGCAATTCTACTCATTTTGCCATGGGGCAGAGAGATCTTTGCAGTTACTAAGCAAATTTCCTGAAATTCCACACATTTTGCCATGACTTATGCCATGTTCATTTGATATCTGAGTGAGAGTGACTAACAAAATTATTGGGGGCCCCGTGGAAGTCAGGGCCCCTGGGCAGTAATTGGACCATTACTACAAGACTTAGATAGCTGGCTAGACTAACTTGCCTAGCAATCTATAAAATCTTAGCTGACATGGGATAATTGAGTGACTGTCAGTGACTGAAATAACAAGAGAAAAACTTCTGATGTAGAACCACATTTCGAAACTGCACGTTGTGTATTCTACTATCCTACGGTTGTTTTTGGAGGGGGGAGGGGCCTCTAACGGCTGCTTACTGAATGTTACTTATAAATAGAAACGGCACTGCAGTAGATGTTTTAGATACCTATTTATACCTATTTACAGTAACATGATGTGTGATAAATAAAGGACATCCTGAAAGAAACAATATTTCTGTGAGACATACAGAGAGCCAGTGGTGTAGTTTCAGTGTGTCTGTAGAAGACTGTAAAACCCATCAGGCTGGGCTGAGGTTGTTGGTCTGTCGGGGATTGAGCTGTATACATGGTACATATCAGACTAGAGAAAAGAAACAGACAGTTTAACTTCAGTCCTTTAATTCTGCAGTACTATAAATGTAATGTAATTTAAAAGGATGTAACATCAATCTGAAACTGAGAGTCGATCACAGTCACCAAACACAGTGGGTGATTCTGAACTTACATTGTCGTTTTCAGATGACTTTCCATTTTCTTCAAAAGGACCTGTACAACACAGAAGGAGCCTGAGTGAGTGAGTGAGTGAGTGAGTGAGTGAGTGAGTGAGTGAGTGAGTGAGTGAGTGAGTGAGTGAGTGAGTGAGTGAGTGAGTGAGTCAGTATGTGCGCACACACACACACGTCACTTCTCCTCCTGACTCAAACCATCCTGTAGACGGCAGGAGACATTCTGTTACAAACTCACCTGAGGGCAAAAACGTGGACGGTACAGAGGTGATGAGAGAGTAGATCCCAGCATCTCTTGAATCCAACATGCCTGCACTGCTCATAGCTCCCATCACCAAATCACCTACAACAGAAAATAAATAAAACATAAATTAGAATTTGTTGTTTGTACATGCATGTGTGTAGTTGTGTTAGTAGTGTGTGCAGTGTTTGGTGTATTTTGTTTGGAACATACATTGGCTGTGATCATCCTGTCTGGCTGTAGGTCTGTACAACATAAAAGTATATAAAGAAGGTTGTGGTAAGAAAATCTCATCATGGACAATACAGAACTAAAGGTTGATACAATCTGCATCATATTCACAAGGGAATTCTTACCTCTGAGAATTGGTTTTCTCTGAAAAACAAATTAGACTAAATGATTGATGTTGAATATACACTACACAATATCACCAAAATTAGTTGAAAGATTAACCCATGTCAAAGGCACTTACATTAATATGAGAAGGAAAATGTTTGCAAGTTATTTGTTATGCAGAATCAGAAGTACTCACTGGTCCTCCTGCAGAGATAGACAGCTGTCAATCCCATTAAGAACACACCCACTCCAGAAGCCATACACACTGCTGTCTGCCATAATTGCACCTCTGTTTGGTGACATGATGACATCAGGAGAGGTCATTAGCTCTTAATCCAAATGTAAATACTTCAATGGTAGACAGGTGTTAGAATACCACTTTATTAGCAGTCTTGGTAAACGTTTCTGTTTTCATATATGTGAGAAAAGACAGCCAGTTAGCTAAACATTTTACAGTTGAGTCTGTGAAGGAAAATGTTATGTTTGTGCTTTTCTAATAACCAATTGGACTGGGTCCATGCAACTGACTGATTGATCGTGACTGGGAGGAATCCTCACTATCAGTATAAGCAATTTGGCAGTGCACCAAGAACATTGTTTTGAAAACCGAAAGGGGTGTCTCAGTTTCAAGGTCTCAGCTTGAAGAGAAGAAGCCTTGTGAGGTATTGGTTGGTCACATGCATGAAACAAACGTTAATGATTAATTAATTATGAATTTTGAGTAAGCTAAATCTTGCAAATATAACTTGTCTGAGTAAGGTCTGCCATGAGCTGAATATGCGCTGACCATGCGCGTTGACGTGAGATCGAGCTCGGTTCCATCGCATTTCTGAAGACAAAGGAATTCTCCAGTTGGATCATTATTGAAGATTTATGTTAAAAACATCCTAAAGATTGATTCTATACTTAGTTTGACATGTTTCTACGGACTGTAATATGACTTTTCGTCTGAAATTTTGCCTGGACCTGCCAGTCGTGAGTTTAGATTGTGTACTGAACGCGCGATCAAAACAGAGTTATTTGGACATAAATGATGGATATTATCGAACAAAACAAACATTTATTGTGGAATTGGGATTCCTGGGAGTGCATTCTGATGAAGATCATCAAAGGTAAATGAATGTTTATAATGTTATTTATGACTTCTGTTGACTGCACAATACGGCAGATATCTTTTTGTCTTGTTTGGGCTCTGAGCGCCGTACTCAGATTATTGCATGGTTTGCTTTTTTTTTTATCTGACACAGCGGTTGCATTAAGGAGTAGTGTATCTAAAGTTCCATGTATAACACTTGTATTTTCATCAACATTTATAATGAGTATTTCTGTAAATTGATGTGGCTCTCTGCAAAATCACCAGATGTTTTTGGAACTAACGTAAACTCACCCAATTCCGTACAAATGTGCGTAACCACGGCATTCAAACGAGGCTGCAATGAAAACGAATGAGACTGTAGTGACTGTGTTGGCATCAAAATCTGGGGTGTGAAACTACCTTTCGATTCAGCATTGATTGACATGGTAATGGGCTAACAGTATTGGAGAAAAGATGAAAAAACGAACCCCTCTGGTGCTTTACATTACATCGTGACGTGTCACTATGTAACGTCCAGCGCGCATTTGCGACTCATTGTGTGCCGTACAGCCTCTTTCCACCAGGGGTAGCCCTTCTCTCGCAGATTAAAATCATGCTCAACCATATACACTTGTAAGAAAACTTCATTATTTTGGTCTAAATTAATATAATTATTGCTAATATTAAACTAATATTTCATGACTAGGGTGCCATTTGCAGTTTTTTGCAGGTCATTTCTGCGAGCCATCATGACACTCAAAAGCCGGAAATGGTTTTGATTTTCTGTGACTTGGTTCCGTCCTAACATAATCATTTGTGGTGCTTTTGCCGAAAAGCCTATTTGAAATCGAACACTGTGGTGGGATTAACAAGAAGTGTATCTTAAAAATGGTGTGACATACTTGTATGCTTGAGGAATTTTAATTATGAGATTTCTGTTTGAATTTGGTGCCCTGCACTTTCACTGGCTGTTGTAATATCGATCCCGTTAGTGGGGTCTCAGCCATAACATCCCACATAATGCTTACATGGTTATTCCCTTCATTAACTTCTAGAATGGTCTCTGCTACTTACGATTGCCTGCTGTCTGTTAAATGCTCTACATTGGGTGTCACTCTAGTATGGAACCGTGAAATGCAGGGATTGGGGCCTGACCTGAACTGGGATACCATCTAGGAAAATGTATTTGTTACCTCTAAAAACCCAGCACACCAGCGCATACATTATAAGCTCATACATAGATGTTATGTAACCACATTTATACATTTTAAGATGAAGCTGATTCCTACTCCAAAATGTGAGAGACGGCGTATGAATGCTGTTGTAACACAAATGTTTTGGGAATGTCCTGTGGTGTCCCAGTTCTGGTCACATGTTTCGGATTTCCTTACAAACATGTGTTTCCCTGTGAAGATCCACCTTTATTTTCGTTGAATGATAACTCTTCATTTGTACTGCAACTGGTTCAGAAAACAATAATTTATGCGGCTTTAACAGCAGCAAAAAAGGTTATCCTTAGTGGATTACCCCTACAATCCCCTTGCCTCAAAGATGGTTATCATATATTCAAGATATTGTTCGTTTAGAGCGATCAGCGGGCATGATAAACAAAGCTCGGGCAAATACAATTGAGGTATGGGATGTATTATGCAAAACTCTATCAGATATCAGCACCTCTTCAACAAGCAATGGACCTACATGATAAGGAAGTTGGGGGACGACATTTTATTTTCTGAGAATAATATAGAATATTTTTTTATTGTAAACTCCACTTCCTTCCTGTAAATGTCTCATTTGTCTGAGAAAAGACAGGTAATCAGCTAGAGATGGATGCTTACCCAGAACGCTTTCTGTGGAGCTTTGACCTCCTGTGCACATGCAAGAGAGAGACTGTTTAATAACAGTTAACACACAACACAACGTATTACGCCACTAAGCTAAAAATCATGTGGACTCTTGGGGGTGTCAGTTGTCAAAGTAGAACTAGTAGTTGAACCTGGTGCAAAGCAAAGTCATTGGATCTGATTATACAATAATAAAGGTATCTAAATGGGTTGATTTAATTAATGGAATATCAACCAATATTTTTAATCGGGGGATATTTGTGAATAAAAACCTGGCTAAAATATAGCTAGTCTATTTGTTTAGGTCCTATCTGCTAACTAGAGAAAGATGACCAACACACCTGATGTAGGATTCACTGCTGTACTGGGGGTCAAAGGAGAGGTCAAACCTGGTGAAAAGAGATTACACAAGAACAAATGTAAATTAATTTAATATCTAAGGGCATTCAATAAGCAGAAAGAGAGAAGTACACTACACATTACCTACAAATCAGATGGACTAAAAGTACACAAATCTGGACAGAAATTACAAGCATGGGTCAATTCATAAATCGGAAGGAGCTTTAGTGAATTAATGTGAACAAAAATATACATGTAAGTTAAAATGAGTGGATCTACTTACTGGTAGTTGGTCTCACTGTGGTGTCTGGGGTCAAGGTAGAAGTAACAGTCAAAACTAGTTGGAAGCAATATGATTACACAAGAATAAGGTTTTACATTCACATTTTGTTCACCTAATTTTACAGGCCTGTAATCTAAACCATTGACTGTACAATTGGTATTTGCTGAGATGGTCATTTAGAGGTCCAACACACCTTCTGTAGGACTCGCTGTCATGCTGGGAGGCAAAGTAGACAAAGGACCTGGAGTCAAACCCACTGAGAAAACACATATTAATGAAATTAGTATTTTATTCATGATTGTATTAATGATCATCATGGTGTTGTTGTCGTTTTGAAATACCTTCATGACTTGTCTATTCAAAGAGGGAAAAGTAGGACTATAAAATCACTACGGACAGATTGCTTCCTGCCCTGGTAGATTATATTTCTCCTCATTATAGAGATGATAAGACCAATTCATAAGGTGATCAAGTCTTTCAGGACAGATAAGGTGTTGATTGTTGTTGACAGCTTCCTAGAATAAAGTCACCATGGTATGTAACAGCAGAAGCCTAACAGAGTATAGATACGATCTAAACACTCGACTAGATGAACACAGACATTATAATACTTGTGCTGATGATCCCAGCCGTTGGTGTTGAGGCTGGTGTCATATCTATAGAACAGCTTAATTATCTAACAGAACAGCTTCATTTTCACATTAACACAACTATTCTTATTTCTGAAACTTGCTTTGCTTTAAAATAACAGCAGTGTCACTATAAAAGCACAAATGTGTAGTCTACATGCAATAGAAGGTGTCTGTATAGTTGTTGGATCACTGATGTGAACTCCCACCAGATCTAAAATCATTTGGGAATGAAATGTGGTATTTAGTTTGTTGCTCAGAATTAATATAGTCATACTAAGAAGATGCTGAAATCAAAGTGAGTCAGGTCCTTCTGTAGCTCAGTTGGTAGAGCATGGCGCTTGTAACGCCAGGGTAGTGGGTTCGATCCCCGGGACCACCCATACGTAGAATGTATGCACACATGACTGTAAGTCGCTTTGGATAAAAGCGTCTGATAAATGGCATATATTATTATTATTATATTATCATGAAGACCTGCAGCACTGATAGATTTGTTTAGATTATGACTCACCTGTAAAGCTGTACCCATCACTGCGTGGAGAGAGAGAGTTTGGTCCTGAGCTCAATCTGTAGTCACAGCTCACCTCCTTACGCCTCACTGACTGTAGACGACTGATCAGATCACTATGTTTTGGAGTGAATTGACAGAACTGCTGTCCGGATGCTGAGGTGGCTTTTCTCTTCATGATCTTTGCTGTGAAGGATGGCTGACTCTCCTCTCCAACATACAGGTTACAGGTGGTGTCAGGACTGACGGATCCAGGAATCAAACAGATGATGTTGAAGTCCTCATAAATATTGACTGTAATGTCTGGTTTTGGATCTGTTAGGAAAGGACAGAGACTCCTTTTTGCATCACTGTATTTGAACGTAATGTATATGTCACAAGTGACACTGACTCTTACTAAACTAGACCCTGCCATTCTCTTTATATTACGTATCAGCATGTCTTATTTGATATCATGCCTATTTATGAGTGCCAAATAATCATGTGTGCTGTGTGTTTACAACGATTGCCTTTCACTTAATTCCTTACATTCTCACGTGTGAAATACAATTGAATGAAATTGAATCGCACAGACAATTTTGCTTGCTTGTATGGTGTGTAGTGATTCCACAGATCTTCCTCTCCCTGCTTGGGAGGAAGAGCCGAACCCTGTTCGGGTAGAGCCAAACTAATCCTGCTCGGGTAGAAATTAAATGAACAAACCCTGCTCGGAAGGACCCGGGAATCACCTGCTGTGTTAGTTTGGCCCGTTGCTTCTAGTTAGCCTACAGCCCTAAATTCCAGCCTATTTATACTTTTCTAATAGGACTGTAGTGATACTGTGTATTACTGTGTATCGCTGAGTTTATAAAGAACCTTTGATTGTACATTGGCCTCTCTGTGGTTGTTTGCGTGGGATCTTAGAACTCTACTTTTGACATATACATTTAAAATATTTATTGTCTTCACAACAACTATTTGAAATGACATTAGATGAGATTGTGATTTAAACAGAATCATCCAAGACAATCTGAATATATAATTTCTTACCAATAATAGTAACAGAGACTGAACCGATGTGCATCGATGGATAGTGAGATTCTACAGTGTAAAAACATCTCAGTTTGATCTCAGCTGATGAACTTTGACCTGCCCACGAGAGCAGCTCAGTCCCGGTGAGTGATCGCGTACAGGGTGAGGGTTTAGGATCTCTCCCCTTTGTGTGGAAGTAACACTGAGACACAGAGACAGATGGAGGAGTCTGACAGCTCAGCTGAACTGAGTCGCTCTCTCTGATGACTGTAGAACTGACTGTCAGCCTGGGAGGAGGTGGATCTGTGAGATCAGGAGAATAGTGTCACTTTGAAAGTTGTATTTCAAAAACATCATAGGTAATCCATACATACTAACAGTATGGAAAATCCATTGATCAAATGTTCAACTATGTCAGCATTTCTGTTTGTACAAAGTACAGTAAATCCTATCATTATGTGAAATTTAGACGTTTTGGAAATACGACAGAAGATCTCGTTTTCAGAACGAGCATAATTAATACGGTATAACAGTGACGTGTATAATTTTATAAACCACCTACTTACCCTGAACAGTGACTGAGACAGGGTCACTAAAAGGAGATGTGTGAGACTTCCATACAGTGTAGTAACACGTCACTTTGACCACATCTGGAAACGTTTGATCTGCCCTTTTGAGCAGCTCAGTTCCTGTGAGTGTCTGACTACAGGATGAGTCTGGAAGATTCTTCCTCCCCTCTATGTAGAAGGAACAGTGAGACACATGGAGAGATGGAGGAGTCTCACAACTCAGCTGAACTGATTCTGTCTCTCTGATGACTGTAGAACTCACTGTCAGCTGGGGAAGGTCTGTGAGAATTGGGGAATTAAGCATTTAGCATTTTGTGGTTTTGAGAAATTTACTGACAGACTAATCCCTCCTTGTTATTTCTGAATTAAGGATCTTGAGTCAATATCTTTATGCAGCGACAGTATGGGAAATTAAGGAGATATAAAATATTGCTTGATTGTTTCATGTAATAGATTATGACAACACACAGTATGATAACATATCACAAGAGGAATATGGTAATGATGGCACAACAGTACATTGTTTACAACCATTCAAATAGTCTTCTTACCCTGAATTGTGACTGTTGAAGGCTCACTGTATATGGATCTAAACTGTGAACCTGTAGCACTGTACTGACATTGGATTTTGACCTCAGCTGGGGAACTCTGACCTGTCCACCTCACCAGTAGTGTTCCTGTGAGTGTCTGTTGACAGGGTGATTGTAGGGTGAAATCCACTTGCCCAGCCATTTTGAAGTAACACTCAGAGACAGATGGAGGAGTCTGACAGTTCAGCTGAACTGAGTCTCTCTCTTTGATGACTGCAGGAATCACTGTTAGACTGGGCTGAGGAAGATCTGTGAGATCAGAGAGATGATGACGTGTCTTTTTTAATTTAATTATAAATTCATTTTCAATGTTTAACTACTCATACAGATAATGTACAACTTAATATTATATGAGTTTGACAGAGAAAACAATTCAGACACTGTTGTCTATTTAAGCAATAAACAATGAGAGCCTGTGCCTGGAACAGCCCTTAGGAGGGAGTTATCACACAATAATCCTCGGTTTCGATGGCCATTTTGCTTTTGTAAAACGGTTGCCAACATTTAAACTAAACTAATGATTAAGGACATGTCTTTCATTCAAGACGTATTATTGTTCTGAGTAAATGTGTTTTATTTACATCCTTCCACCAGGACATATGCTCATTTTGGAACGTTGCTAAATGGGCACAGCTAAACAACGGAAGTGATGGATTTCTTTCTGAACAGAACTGTCCCAGAGCTTGGGGAGGTGTGTCTGCGCTTGTGCTGCAGCGGCAGGTGCACAAGACAAAACTTTACCAGCATCATACATATCGGTGAATCACTGTGACATATGAAATACAAGTGATAGTGTAATCAATCTGTAATAACTACGTAAAAAAGTAACAAATGTGTTAAATTATGTGATGTACAGTCATATCTAGGTCCTGATTGTTCAACAATATTATTTGACGCATCAAACAGTGTTATTTCACGTGTGTCTTTTTTGAAATGCAACGACCCAAATGGAGTTCCATACTTTTATGGGTTGTACGGCAACTGCTCTGCCCCCAACCGTAAGGTTCTCCAGAGAGTAGTGAGGTCTGCACAACGCATCACTGGGGGAAAACTAACTGCCCTCCAGGACACCTACACCACCCGATGTCACAGGAAGGCCATAAAGATCATCAAGGACAACAACCACCCGAGCCACTGCCTGTTCACCCGCTATCATCCAGAAGGCGAGGTCAGTACAGGTGCGTCAAAGCAGGGACCGAGAGACTGAAAACAGCTTCTATCTCAACGCCATCAGACTGTTAAACAGACACCACTAACATTGAGTGGCTGCTGCCAACATACTGACTCAACTCCAGCCACTTTAATAATGGAAAATTGTATCAGTAGACACTTTAAACAATGCCACTTAATATAATGTTTACATACCCTACATTACTCATCTCATATGCATATACTGTACTCTATACCATCTACTGCATCTTGCCATCTTGATGTAATACATGTATCACTAGCCACTTTAAACAATGCCACTTTTATATGTTTACATACCTTACATTACTCATCTCATATGCATATACTGTACTCTATACCATCTACTGCATCTTGCCTATGCCATTCTGTACCATCACTCATTCATATAACTTTATGTACATATTCTTTATCCCTTTACGTTTGTGTGTTTAAGGTAGTTGTTGTGGAATTGTTAGGTCAGATTACTCGTTGGTTATTACGGCATTGTCGGAACTAGAAGCACAAGCATTTCACTACACTCGCATTAACCTCTGCTAACCATGTGTATGTGACAAATACAATTTGATTTGATTTGATACTTTCCAGTGCACGACACACTGACATCACGTACAGATGCGCATGACTCTTGGCTGCAGTAAGAAAGCCACGCCATCTGCTCACATTCAACATAGCCTAGATTTACGTTTTTATTAGTTCTAAACAAAATAACTTTTTGGGGGGGCTCTCCTACGCTTGTTGATTCTTGCTTCAACAGTCACTAAGAATATAATTTGGTGTTGATCTTTGTAAATTAACTATTTTGGATGCATCAAGTTGTTAGCTAGAATGCTAAACACTCACTGACATGGCCATAGGCTGCAGCAAAAGATAGCCGAAGAAACATTTTACTAGTTGAAGTTATTTTTAAGTTGATTTGCAATGATGACACAAACATTATATAAAGCAGGACTTTCGTACGACCCTTAAACTCCAATTATAATCCAAAGGTAGTGTGAAATGCACTCATATGCAACATGTAAATAGAGGCTATTTTTGTTGGTGTTCTGTTCTGTCACCATAGTGGATTGAGCAGTCAAATGGAATGGTGAATAGACCATTTTTTTGTGTGTTTGTAAACGTTGCCGCATGAGGGCGATGGGAGCAACGTTTGCAAACACAAAAAAGAGTCTATTCACTATTCCATTTGACTGCTCAATCTACTATCTCATCAGCCCAGCCAGGCAATTTATTATCTTGATCTCCACTGTAAAAAGCATTTAGATATTATATCCCATTTATTTTAGACTAGCATTTGGTTTTCAACAGTGGAGATTTGTATTAATCTTGCTGTCTGTCAACCTATGTTGACTCCAATCCTTCCCACAGTTGTGTCAAGTTGGCAGGATGTCCTTAGGGTGGTGGACCATTCTTGATACACACAGTAAACTGTTGAGCGTGAAAAACCCTGCACTGTTACAGTTCTGGCACCTAGTAGCATACCCGGTTCAAAGGCACTTAAATATTGTGTCTTGCCCTTTCCCCCTCTGAATAGCACACATACACAATCCATGTCTTTAACCTGTCTCCTCCCCTTCAATAAGGGATCATAGCTTTCATCTGGATTTGCCTGATCAGTCTATGGCATGTTAATGTTTTGTATACCCAGTGTATACAGCATCTCATGGGAGGATGAAATCGTATGGATGAATTCATCAAAATAACGTTTTTATTGAAAATATGTCAATCATTATTTGAATATTTTGGTAATCCGTTGTTTTGTCTGGTAGCCCAAAAAGTTGCATATTGCAGCTTTAAATCCATAATAATGATACTGACCTTTGGCTTTGAGGTACTGGAAGGTATCTAGACATAACAAAATGGGTCATTATCATGATCTTTTTGCCATTATGAAAAATAAGAAAGCATGAGATGGGATCACTTTACACTGCTGGCGAAGCAGAACAGTCTGTAATGCATTCACAGCCATGTTATCAAGCAATGGCCATTCTTATCTGTACAAAATGCAAAATAATGACAGAGAAATTAAAAATAAATAGGATGATCAATGGAATAAGACACACTTATTATAACCATAACATGTTGAAATATTAAGAGTTCCTAAAGTAAAAGACTAAAAGAGGGGAAAGAAGAATGGAATATACTGTAGCACAAACATGATGGAACTGAAAAATAACTCACCGAAAAGGAGGATGAGCAAAAACAGACGACCAGCCATATCACGGATGAACAATGTCATTTTTTAGACAGCTACATACATACTGTTAGTCTGGCATCACAGAAGATGGTGGCAGTGACTGGGACAAAGATGAAATGTTTCAATAGAAAAGCAGATGTGGAGCTTATTCACAGGAAAACCACAGATGTCTCATATGACAACTGTGGGCTAATGTCATGTTGCAGAGGACAAGGAGGCTGAACATTCAGAATAATTTATGGGTAATTATTTTTAGGTTCAAAAGCTACCTGTCTTCAACAAAATGTATTTTGTATCATTATTGCAGGCAATTCAATTTCTAAAACCAACAAACTAACTTGTCTTTCGGAGAAAAATATTTATCTTCGACTTTTTGTTTTAAGTTTTTAACAGCTGCACAATGTTTAACTACAAAAACCCTGCAAGGGTTTTCATATTTAATTTATGTTTGGTGAGTCACGTTTAATAATATGCCAGAGCAGTGACGGTAAACTGATAAACGCAGTAAAGGAAAGGAAAGGATGGAAGGAACGGAGGAGAGAAAAAAAAGCGAGTTCACACTACTCGGACTGCTCTGACTGGTACCTACATTTCAGCGCCCGTTCAGATAAACCGCGTGGTTTGCTTGAAGTGCATAAACATTGAACGTGTGTTGGCTGAGAATGCAGTTGCTGTTTTTAACTAACGTTTTTATATAGCCTAACTTTGATATTAACCGTTTGATCATGCCACCTAAAAAAAGCAGCAGTTTTGGTTAGATTACGGTTGATACATTTGTCAATTTCATTGTTAGAATCCAGCAAAGTACCTGCTGTGGCACGAAAAACTCCTCTCCACGATGGTGTTGGTTAATGAAGCGCTGAAGGAGTTGGACACTCGAATCGTCTCATCGCAGGCCATTCGCGGCTTCATAACAGAGATATATCCATCTGTGGACCTGATGAGGTTGAAATACATGACACGCAAGATCCTGAAAATAGGAATCGAGGGCGGGGTATTGGTGAGGACATCAACTCGATAGCAAACGGCGCACAGGTGAGGTTTCGGGTAAGTGACCCATGCATGTCTAAATCTTATTAAAGTAAATGCACAGTGTTTCCAGATTTCTATGAAATATGACCTATAATTTACAACATGAGTGAAATGATTTTCCTTCCCAAAAATTGTAATTGAGTATGTTAAAGCAGCATTCCTGTTTGAATAGTGTTTTTTATTTATATATTACTACATTGGGCAATTAAATACAATTTCCAGTGGCAGACTGACTCACGTATTGATGAAGCCACCATAGGCTACTACTCACGGTGATGGCCAATGCGCTCTTCTTGGCAATAGCCTATCTCAAGATGAGCTACTTTGAAAAACAGTGCTGCTGGTCACAAAAATTTGGGAGTTGAGAATTTAATTGGTTCTAGAGACAGTCTTCTATTTTCAGCAGTAGACATTTGCTTTCCAAACTATGTTTTTCCCGCAATTTTTATATTGAAACGTGCAAACAGCTGCAACCAACTACATATCATCCATGGATGGCAGTTCCAGTTCAAATAGGACTGGCAGCCATTGCTAGTGTACCAATGAGTTTCCACTCAAAATGCCAGGATAAGAGGATCCAAAAATCGATGTATTATGTCTATGGGGCGACAGCCTATTGGTTAGAGCGTTGGACTAGTAACCGGTAGGTTGCAAGTTCAAACCTGAGCTGACAAGGTACAAATGTGTCGTTCTGCCCCTGAACAGGCAGTTAACCCACTGTTCCTAGGCTGTCATTGAAAATAAGAATTTGTTCTTAACTGACTTGCCTAGTTCAATAAAGGTACAAATAAAAACTGCCCAAACTGCAGCCTTGTAGGCTGTAACTGGTAGGTTGCAAGTTCAAACCTGAGCTGACAAGGTACAACACATTTGTACCTTGAAACATTTGGGACAAAGTTTATAGTGTGTGTGTGTGTGTGTGTGTGTGTGTGTGTGTGTGTGTGTGTGTGTGTGTGTGTGTGTGTGTGTGTGTGTGTGTGTGTGTGTGGTCCTGTTATGGTTTAGATCCATTTCTAGAATTTATGCCAAGGCGCATTGAAGCTGTTCTTGCAGCTGGTGGAGGCCAAACACCCTTTTTAACACACTTTGTTAGCGTTTTTTTTATTTTGGCAGTTTGGCGCCTTGGCATAAATTCTAGAAATTAATCTAAACCATGACTTTACAGATAATTGTATGTGTGGGGTACAGAGATGAGGTTATTTAAAAATCATGTTAAACACTATTATTGCACACAGAGTGAGTCCATGCAACATATTATGCGCCTTGTTAAGCAAAATTTTACTTCTGAACTTATTTAGGATTTCCATAACAAAGGTGTTGAATACTCATTCACACTTGTTTTGTTTTTTTACCGAATTCCACTTTGACATTTATTTAAATTTAAATTTTAACTTTATTTAACTAGGCAAGTCAGTTAAGAACAAATTCTTATTTTCAACGACTGTCTAGGAACAGTGGGTTAACTGCCTTGTTCAGGGGCAGAACAACCGATTTTTACCTTGTCAGCTCGGGAATTCCATCTTGCAACCTTTCGATTACTAGTCCAAAGCTCTAACCATTGGATTACCTGCCACCCCGATATGGGGTATTGTGTGTAGGTCAGTGACAAAAAAATCTCAATTTCATACATTTTAAATTCAGGCTGTAACACAACAAAATGTGGAAAACGTCAAGGGGTATGAAGACCTTCTGAAGGCATTGTATGTTTCATCATTTAGATATAAAAGCACTTTATCTATATAGACCCCACATGTGGCAGGGTAGCCTAGTGGTTAGAGCGTTGGACTAGTAACCGGAAGGTTGCAAGTTCAAATCCCCGAGCTGACTAGGTACAAATCTGTTGTTCTGCCCCTGAACAGTGTTGTGGAAATTTCCTCTATTTACCAAATCATGGGAGCAAACCACACACACAAGTCAGAGTTAGTTATAAAAGTCCATCTTTAATTATATGAGCTCTATCACAATCCTGTGACTCTCAGATAAATTCAGTGTCTCTCAATGAATTCTCTGAGAGACCCCTTACAATGCAACTGAGTGTAGCATAGACACACATAGTCAAACAGCATAGACATAATTAATCGTTCAGCTTTGTCTCCTTTCTCAAACCCCAGAACCATAAACCAATTCTCCAAATCAACAGGCATATATCAAATTGTCATTTAGATACAACCAACTCTAAATACAACCAAACCTGCACAAGCTCACGGAGAGGAGGGTGAGGCTATAGGTTAAGATAAAAACAACATTAGAGGGAGCATAGAATGATTCCAGACACTGCCACCTTCCTTTCCCCACTGGGAAAGGTAGGGAGTAAAATATATGTTTACACATGATGACACTTTGACCTCTCCCCTCCCTCTCCGCGGCCCATGCAACTTAGTCTTGACATAGAACAGATAACTGCAACCCCGCCACAGTATTATACAAAAATACCATTCTGATGAGAAATAACTTACACACATTTGATAAATATAAAACATCTTACAAATGTTACCAACAAATTCTGATCCTTCCACGACAACAGGCAGTTAACCCACTGTTCCTAGGCCGTCATTGAAAATAAGAATTTATTCTTAACTGACTTGTCTAGTTAAATAAAGGTAAAATAAATTTTACAAAATTTGAAGAAGAAGAAGTCACAAGTATTTGGACAAACTCATTTATGGTGTATTAAGGTTGTCAAACATTTTCTATTTTGGTCCTATATTCTTTGTACCCAATAAATACATCAAGCTTGTGACTCAACAAACTTGTTGGATGCATTTACCTATAGACATAGTCTATAGGTAAATAGCTCACCCATTTTCACCTACCTCATTCCCATACTGTTTTTATACTGTTTTTATTTATTTACTTTTCTGCTCTTTTGCACACCAATATCTCTACCTGTACATGACCATCTGATCATTTATCACTCCAGTGTTAATCTGCAAAATTGTATTATTCGCCTACCTCCTCATGCCTTTTGCACACATTGTATATAGACTGCCCATTTTTTCTACTGTGTTATTGACTTGCTAATTGTTTACTCCATGTGTAACTCTGTGTTGTCTGTTCACACTGCTATGCTTTATCTTGGCCAGGTCGCAGTTGCAAATGAGAACTTGTTCTCAACTAGCCTACCTGGTTAAATAAAGGTGAAATAAAAAAATAAAAAAATAAAATTTGCAGTTTGTTTTGGTTGTGCTTTAGATTATGTTTTGCCCAATAGGAAATTAATTCTATCCAACCGCTATGGAAGGAGGTATCTCACAGTCAACATAATATACATAATTACAGTATATTTAACATTTACTAGGGGGAAGAAATAAGTATAATGCTCAAAGGGGAATATGCCCCGGACCCCTCAGAATAAAAAAAATATTTTAAAAGTAACTGATATTATGCATTCACATGTCACAGAAGCCACTTGTCCATGTGTAATACAGTAGAAATATTACCTGTTAATCAACGTATTTACAGTAACTGGAAGTGTGAAACAAAGGATGTCGTGTGAGAAAGAATGCATTTGTGTGACATGTGTGAGACATAGATACAGAAAGCCAGAGGTGTAGTGTCAGTGTGTCTGCAGAAGACTGTACAACCCATCTGGCTGGGCTGTGGATGCTGGTCTGTCGGGGATTGAGCTGTATACATGGTACATATCAGACTAGAGGAAAGAAACAGATTCACTTTAGGGCTTCGAATCTACATTACAGTAAATGTTATTCATAAGGGAAATTCTATGAGGATGTAACACCAATCTTAAACTGAAAGTCATAAAAAACAGTGAGAGAGACTTTAAAAAAAATGTTTAACCTTTATTTAACTAGGCAAGTCAGTTAAGAACAAATTCTTATTTACAATGACTGCCTACACTGGCCAAACCCGGACAATTGAATGCCGCCCAATGGGACTCACAATCACGGCCTGGTGTGAAACAGCCTGGATAGTGCCACTCGGGAGCCACTAAAGTGTTGTCAGAAGTGAGTGAGAGTGAGAGTGTGAGAGAGAGAGAGTGTGAGAGTGTGAGAGTGTGAGAGAGAGAGAGAGAGAGAGAGAGAGAGAGAGAGAGAGAGAGACAGAGACAGAGAGAGACAGAGAGAGAGAGAGACTGTAATCATCTAGTCAGTCTGTCTGTGAAAACAATGCTACATATCATAATATAACAATATAATAGAATGAATTGTATAACGATATATCTATACTCCATGCAATTATTTGTGCAGTGCTTACACGTTCATTTGCAAATGCCTGTGTATCCACATCAACGGGACCTGCACATCACAGAGAGAGACAATTGCATGAGTAAGAGGTTGTGTATATATGTATGAGTGTGTGTTTGAGGTGGGATCATGTGTATCTCACATGTCTACATTGCATGTGTGTTACTTAGTCGAGTTTGACCTATTGCGTTAGTAACAACCAAACAGAAGAAGTGCAAGTAACAAGGCTTGATGTCATTTCACATTTCTCCTCATGAATCAAACCCCCCTGAAGATCTACAGCTCTATTCTCACGCTCCACAGATGCTCTGACACATTCATTTTTTAATTAAGTGTTTTAATTTTAAGTGTCATATATGCGTTTTGATAAGGTTGATATGGTTAGGCCCAAAGTTTAAGCATGTACAGTAGCTGTGCACGTACAGATGGTTCTGAGTTCTGAGGGACAAACCTGAGGGCATGAACGTGGACAGTACAGAAGTGATCTGAGAATCGATTCCAGCATCTCCTGAATCCACCTGTAGTGGAGAGAGAGGGAGAAGAGAGAGACTTTTTATCCTCCAGTCGTAACAAACTGTCTGTCTCTTCTATTCTCTAACTCGAGACATGAACTGCACCCTCCTTTGTATCACAGGAAGTGTTTGTGGGTTTTGTGTTATTCTGAGGACTACACATGTCCAATGCAAGATGTAGGTTATTTGATCAAAAATAGTTTAGAAGACTGAACTCTGTACCTACTTAGGAACACATTTACAAGGTTTAACATGAATTAATGTATTAAGAAATTATTTCTGGGGAAAAACATCTTATTTGATAAATATAAATTGCCATATAAATCTGTAAATAAATATAGCTGTTGATTTGATACTTTGAACATTCATATGTTGAAGCAGTACTAATGTAACATTAAGGTCTTGATCCTCAGATCAGACAGTCAGAGGGCAGAGGATGCTGGTGAGATGAGTTGCACAGGAGGAGGACAGGCTCATTGTAATTGTTGAAATGGAATGAAGATAATGGAGTGAAACACGTAGTTTTGATGTGTGTGATGTGTTTGACTCTGTTCTGTTAATTCCATTCCAGCCATTACTATGAGCCTGTCCTCCTATAACTCAGCCCACCAGCCTCCTCTGTCAGAGGGGTACATGTGTACAGATTTCACTGTAATGTAGAATAATCACCATGACTCCACTGCTCACTGCTCCCATAGACACCAAATCATCTACAACAGAAACACATTGAAAATTGAATTACAGTGTTTGTACATGCGATTATATAGTTCTGTAAGTCATATGTGTGTGTATGTTTGATGTATTTTGTTTTGGAACGTACATTGTCTGTGATCATCCTGTCTGGCTGTAGGTCTGTACAACATAAAAGTATAAGAAGGTTGTGGTAAGAACATCACATCATGGACAATACAGAACTAAAGGTTGATACAATCTGCATCATATTCACAAGGGGAATTCTTACCTCTGAGAATTGGTTTTCTTTGAAAAACAAATGAGGCTAAATTAATGATATTGAATATATTCTAACCTATACAATATCATCAAAAGGAGTTGCCAAAGGCACTTACATTACTATCAGCAAGGTACATTTGAAAAACGATTTGTTACGCAGAATCAAATGTACTCACTGGTCCTCCTGCAGAGGCAGACAGCTGTCAATACTACCAGGAACACGCCGACTCCAGAAGCCACACTCACTGCTGCCTGCCATAATTGCCCCACTATTTGGTGACATGATGACATCGGGAGAGGTGGTAGAGCCAAACTAATCCTGCTCGGGTAGAAACGAATGAACAAACCCTACTCGGAAGGAACCAGGTATCACCTGCTGTGTTAGTTTGGCCCGTTGCTTCTAGTTAGCCTACAGCCCTAAATCCCAGCCTATTTATACATTTCTAATAGGACTGTAGTGATACTGTGTATTACTGTGTAAAGCTGAGTTTATAAAGAACCTTTGATTGTACATTGGCCTCTCTGTGGTTGTTTGCCGTGGGATCTTAGAACTCTACTTTTGACATATACATTTCAAATATTTATTGTCTTCACAACAACTATTTTGAAAGGACATTGGATGAGATTGTGATTTAAACAGAATCATTCAAGACAATCTGAATATATAATTTCTTACAGAGAATAGTAACAGAGACTGAACCACTGTGCATCGATGGAAAGTGAGTTTCTACAGTGTAAAAACATCTCAGTTTGAGCTCAGCAGATGAACTTTGACCTGCCCACGAGAGCAGCTCAGTCCCCGTGAGTATATATAATAATATAATAATATATGCCATTTAGCTGACGCTTTTATCCAAAGCGACTTACAGTCATGTGTGCATACATTCTACGTATGGGTGGTCCCGGGAATCGAACCCACTACCCTGGCGTTACAAGCGCCATGCTCTACCAACTGAGCCACAGAAGGACCACTGCGTACAGGGTGAGTGTTTAGGATCTCTCCCCTCTGTGTAGAAGTAACACTGAGACACAGAGACAGATGGGGGAGTCTGACAGCTCAGCCGAACTGAGTGACTGTAGAACTCTCTGATGACTGTAGAACTCACTGTCAGCCTGGGAGGAGGTGGGTCTGTGAGATCAGGGGAATAGTGTCACTTTGAAAGTTGTATTTCAAAACATCACAGGTAATCCATACATACTAACAGTATGGAAAATTCATTAATCAAATGTTCAACTATTTCAGCATTTATGTTTGTACAAAGTACAGTAATTTCTATCAGTATGAGAAATTTAGACTTTTAGGAAATACGACAGAAGATCTCATTTTCAGAACGAGCATAATTAATACGGTATAACAGTGACGTTTATAATTTTATGAATCACCTACTTACCCTGAACAGTGACTGAGACAGGGTTACTTAAAGGAGATATGTGAGACCTCCCTACAGCATAGTAACACGTCACTTTGACCACATCTGGAAACGTTTGATCTGCCCTCTTGAGCAGCTCTGTTCCTGTGAGTGTCTGACTACAGGATGAGTCTGGAAGATTCTTCCCCCCCTCTATGTAGAAGTAACAGTGAGACACATGGAAAGATGGAGGAGTCTCACAACTCAGCTGAACTGATTCTGTCTCTCTGATGACTGTAGAACTCACTGTCAGCTGAGGAAGGTCTGTGAGAATTGGGGAATTACGCAATTTAGCATTTTGTGGTTTTGAGAAATTTACTGATAGCCTAATCCCTCCTTGTTATTTGGATCTAAACTGTGAACCTGTAGCACTGTACTGACATTGTATTTTGACCTCAGCTGGTGAACTCTGACCTGTCCACCTTACCAGTAGTCTTCCTGTGAGTGTCTGTTCACAGGGTGATGGAAGTGTGAATTCCACTTGCCCAGCCATTTTGAAGTAACACTCAGAGACAGATGGAGGAGTCTGACAGTTCAGCTGAACTGAGTCTCTCTCTTTGATGTGTAATGCTCCGGGTGTCGTGGGTGTGGAGTCAAATGCAGGAGACAGAGTTCAATGCTGTGCGTCTTTTAATAGCACCAACGCACCACAGGGTGCTCACAAAAGTTACGTCCCCAACCACAGGGAATCAAAAATGTACAATGGAAAAAATCACGACCAGGCACTAACACGTACCTCTACAACAGAGCCGAAGGTTACATAGAAATAATCCCGCACAACAACCAGGCGGGCCGGCTGTCTAATAAAGACAAACCAATTAAACATGAACAGGTGCTACCACTAAACATACAAGGAGGGGGAGGAAAAACAATCAGTGGCAGCTAATAGGCCGGTGACGACGACCGCCGAGGGCCACCCGCCCGGGAAGGGGAAACACCCTTGACACCGGCCTCGAGGACGAGGTGCAGGGCGATCCGGATGGAGGCGATGGAAATCCCTCAACATGGATGGATCCAAGATGTCCCCCATCGGTACCCAGCACCTCTCCTCCGGACCGTACCCCTCCCAGTCCACGAGGTACTGCAGGCCCCTCACCCGGCGTCTTGAGTCCAGAATGGCCTGGATCGTGTACGCCGGGGACCCCTCGATGTCCAGAGGGGGGGGGGGGACCTCCGGTACCTCACTGTCCTGCAGGGGACCAGCTACCACCGGCCTGAGGAGAGACACATGAAACGAGGGGTTAATACGATAATAGGAAGGGAGTTGTAATCGATAAACACACCTTGTTTATTCTCCTCAGGACTTTAAAGGGCCCTACACACTGCGGACCCAGCTTCCGGCAGGGCAAGCGGAGAGGTAGGTTTCGGGTCGAGAGCCAGACCCTGTCCCCCGGTACAAACACAGGGGCCTCACTGCGGTGGCGGTCAGCACTCCTCTTCTGCCGTCCACTCGCTTGTCGTAGAGATTCCTGGACGGCCCTCCAGGTCTCCTTGGAGCGCTGTACCCATTCCTCCACCGCAGGAGCCTCGGTCTGGCTCGGATGCCATGGTGCCAGGACCGGCTGGTACCCCAACACACACTGAAAAGGGGACATGTTAGTAGAGGAGTGGCGTAGTGAGTTCTGAGCCATTTCAGCCCAGGGAATGTATCGTGCCCACTCCCCTGGCCGATCCTGGCTATACGACCGCAGAAACCTACCCACCTCCTGGTTCATTCTCTCCACCTGCCCATTACTCTCGGGGTGATAACCGGAGGTCAGGCTGACAGAGACCCCCAAGCGTTCCATGAACGCTCTTCATACCCGAGGGCTGTAGGGATACCGGGCAACGGGAGGAGACGGCAGGACATAGAGAACCGATCCACAATCACTAGAACCGTGGTGTTCCCGAGACGGCGGAAGATCGGTCAGGAAATCTATGGACAGATGTGACCATGGCCGCTGTGGAATGGGGAGGGGTTGTAGCTTCCCTCTAGGAAGGTGCCTAGGAGCCTTACTCTGAGCGCACACTGAACAGGAGGAGACATAACCCTTAACGTCCTTAGCCAACGTAGGCCACCAATACCTCCCCTGAAGGCTCCCCACTGTCCTCGTCACCCCAGGGTGACCCGAGGAGGGTAGGACGTGAGCCCACCGAATCAGTTTGTCCCGAACACCAAGCGGCACGTACCTTCGCCCCGCTGGACACTGAGGAGGCATGGGTTCAGCCCGTAACGCCCGCTCAATACCACTGGGGCTACCAGCTTTGAGGCGGGAAGGATGGGAGTAGGTTCGGTGGACCCATCCTCCGTGTCGTAAAGGCGGGACAGTGCGTCAGCCTTCACCTTCTGGGAGCCCGGTCTATAAGACAAAGTAAACCGGAACCGGGTGAAGAATATGGCCCACCTTGCCTGACGTGGGTTAAGTCTCCTAGCTGCCCGAATATACTCCAGATTCTGGTGGTCGGTCCAGATGAGAAAGGGGTGCTTATAGCCCCCTCAAGCCAGTGTCTCCACACCTTCAGAGCTCTAACCACCGATAGCAACTCCCGGTCCCCCACATCATAGTTACGCTCCGCTGGGCTGAGCTTCCTTGAGAAGAAAGCGCAGGGGCGGAGGTTTGGTGGCGTACCCGAGCGCTGTGATAGCACGGCACCCACCCCAGCCTCGGACGCTTCCACCTCCACTATGAATGCTAGAGAGGGGTCCGGATGCGCCAACACGGGCGCATCAGTGAACAGCGCCTTCAACTTATTGAATGCTCCGTCCGCCTCTGCTGACCACTGCAACCGCACTGGGCCCCCCTTCAGCAGTGAGGTGATGGGAGCCGCTATCTGGCCAAAACCCCGGATAAACCTCCGGTAGTAGTTGGCAAAACCCAAAAACCGCTGCACCTCCTTTACCGTGGTCGGAGTCGGCCAATTATGCACGGCCCTAATGCGGTCACCCTCCATCACTACCCCCGAGGTGGAAATGCGATACCCCAGAAAAGAGACGGCTCTTTTAGAGAACACGCATTTCTCAGCCTTGACGTATAGGTCATGCTCCATCAGTCTACCAAGCACCTTGCGCACCAGAGACACATGCACGGTGTGAGTGGCCGAGTAGATCAGAATGTCATCCATATAAACAACCACTCCCTGCCCGCAAAGGTCCCTGAGAATCTCGTCTACAAAGGATTGAAAAACGGCTGGAGCATTTTTTAACCCATACGGCATGACGAGGTACTCATAGTGGCCGGATGTAGTACTAAATGCGGTTTTCCACTCGTCTCCCTTCCGAATACGCACCAGACTATACACGCTCCTGAGATCCAGTTTTGTGAAGAACTGCGCTCCGTGGAACGATTCCACCACCGTAGCGATGAGAGGTAGAGGGTAACTATACCCCACTGTGATGGCGTTTAGACCTCTATAATCGATACACGGACGCAAACGTCCCTCCTTTTTCCTCACAAAAAAGAAACTCGAGGAGATGGGTGAAATGGAGGGCCGAATGTACCCCTGTCCCAGCGACTCTGTGACATATGTCTCCATTGACAACGTCTCCTCCTGGGACAGCGGGTACACGTGACTCTTGGGAAGCGCAGCGTCTACCTGGAGATCTATCGTACAATCCCTTCCCGGTCGTTAAGGTGGTAATTTAGTCACTTTCACTTTACTGAAAGCGATTGCCAAATCGGCATACTCGGGGGGAATGCACACCGTGGAACCTTGTTCTGGACTCTACACCGGTGTGGCACCGATGGAAACTCCCAAACACCTTCCAGAACACTCCTCTGACCACCCCTGGAGAACCCCCTGTCTCCACGAAATTTTAGGATTGTGCCGGGCCAGCCAGGGAGTCCCCAGCACCACTGGAAACGCAGGCGAATCAATAATAAAGAAACTGATACGCTCCCTATGATTCCCCTGCGTCACCATGTCCAGTGGGACCGTGGTCTCCCTGACCAACCCTGACCCTAATGGCCGGCTATCTGGGGAGTGCACGGGGAAAGGAGGATCTATCGGCACCAGCGGAACCCCTAACTTAAGGGCAAGTCTGCGATCCATAAAGTTCCCAGCTGCGCCTAAATCGACTAGCACCCTATGCTGGGAAGAGGGAAAAAAGTGAAGGAAAAAGGTTAAGACAAACATGTGGCCAACAAGGGGTTCTGGGTGAGTTTGATGCTGACTCACCTGGGGTGACAGAGAAGCGTTCCGCCTGCCATCTCTACTCCCAGACGGACCCCCCCAGCACCGATCAGACGTGTGTCCTCTCCGACCACAGTTGGTGCAGGGAAGGCCTCCTCCTCCGGTACTCCTCGGCGCAGCCCCTCCCAACTCCATTGGAATGGGAGCGGAGGGGCTGGGTGGTGGAACGCACAGAACCCTCTCTGAACGCCCGCGGGCAGCCAGCAGATTATCCAGTCGAATGGAGATGTCAATCAGCTGATCCAGTGACAGAGTGGTGTCCCGACACGCTAACTCCCGGCGGACGTCCTCTCAGAGACTACACCTGTAGTGGTCCATAAGGGCCCTGTCGTTCCACCCAGATCCAGCTGCCAAGGTCCGGAACTCCAGCGCGTAATCCTGGGCGCTCCTCCTCTCCTACCTGAGATGAAATAGTCGTTCTCCCACCACTCGGCCGTCTAGAGGGTGATCAAACACGGCACGGAAGCGGCGGGAAAACTCTGGGTTGTGCTCCCGCGTTGAGTCTGGGCCATTCCAGACTGCGTTCGCCCACTCCAGAGCACGACCAGAGCACGAGCAGAGGCAGGAGATGAGGACACTCACCCTCTCTGCTCCTGAGGGAGTGGGTCTGATGGTGGCCAGGTATAGCTCCAGCTGAAGCAGAAACCCCTGGCAACCCGCCGCCGCTCCATCATAAGTCTTCGGTAGCGTCAGACGGAGGGTGCTGGAGTCGGGAGATGGGGAGTCCGGAACCGTGGGTGCCGAAGGTGGAGAGAGGAGACCACTCCTCTCCCATCTGTCCATTCTCTCCATCACTTGATCCATCGCGGATCCGATCCGATGGAGGACGGTGGTGTGGTGGAGAACCCGTTCCTCCATCGATGGGAGAGGGTTGGCTGCTGCTCCTGCTGACTCCATTCAATTTGATAGGTGCGGGATTCTGTAATGCTCCGGGTGTCGTGGGTGTGGAGTCAAATGCAGGAGACAGAGTTCAATGCTGTGCGTCTTTTAATAGCACCAACGCACCACAGGGTGCTCACAAAAGTTACGTTCCCAACCACAGGGAATCAAAAATGTACAATGGAAAAAATCACGACCAGGCACTAACACATACCTCTACAACAGAGCCGAAGGTTACATAGAAATAATCCCGCACAACAACCAGGCGGGCCGGCTGTCTAAGACAAACTAATTAAATATGAACAGGTGCTACCACTAAACATACAATGAGGGGGAGGAAAAACAATCAGTGGCAGCTAATAGGTCGGTGACGACGACTGCCGAGGGCCACCCGCCCGGGAAGGGGAAACACCCTCGGTCGGACTCGTGACATGATGACTGCAGGAATCACTGTTAGACTGGGCTGAGGAGGATCTGTGAGATCAGTGGGATGATGGAGTGACTTTTTAAATTGAATTATAAATTCATTTTCAATGTTTAACTACTCATACAGATAATGTACAACTTAATTTTATATGAGTTTGAAAGAGAAAACAATTCAGACACTGTTGTCTATTTAACTATTTAAGCAATAAACAATGAGAGCCTGTGCCAGGAACAGCCCTTAGGAGGGAGTTATCACACAATAATCCTCGGTTTCGATGGACATTTTGCCTTTGTAAAACGTTGCCAACATTTAAACTAAACTAAAGATTAAGGACCAGTCTTTCATTCAAGACGTATTATTGTTCTGAGTAAATTTGTTTTATTTACATCCTTCCACCAGGACATATCGGTGAATCACTGTGACATATGAAATACAAGTGATAGTGTAATCAATCTGTAATAACTATGTAAAAAAGTAACAAATGTGTTAAATGATTATGTGATGTAGTCATATCTAGGTCCTGATTGTTCAACAAGCTTATTTGACGCATCAAACAGTGTTATTTCACGTGTATCTTTTTTGAAAAGCAAAGACCCAAATGGAGTTCCATACTTTTACACAGCAACTGCTCTGCCCACAACCGTAAGGTTCTCCAGAGGATAGTGAGGTCTGCACAACGCATCACCGAGGGCAAACTACCTGGCCTCCAGGACACCTACACCACCCGATGTCACAGGAAGGCCATAAAGATCATCAAGGACAACAACCACCCGAGCCACTGCCTGTTCACCCGCTATCATCCAGAAGGCGAGGTCAGTACAGGTGCGTCAAAGCAGGGACCGAGAGACTGAAAACAGCTTCTATCTCAACGCCATCAGACTGTTAAACAGACACCACTAACATTGAGTGGCTGCTGCCAACATACTGACTCAACTCCAGCCAATTTAATAATGGAAAATTGATGTAAAAAATGTATCACTAGCCACTTTAAACAATGCCACTTAATATAATGTTTACATACCCTACATTACTCATCTCATATGTATATACTGTACTCGATACCATCTACTGCATATTGCCTGTGCCGTTCTGTACCATCACTCATTCATATATCTTGATGTACATATTCTTTATCCCTTTACCCTTGTGTGTATAAGGTAGTTGTTGTGGAATTGTTAGGTCAGATTACTCGTTGGTTATTACTGCATTGTCGGAACTAGAAACACAACTACACTCGCTACACTCGCATTAACATCTGCTAAGCATGTGTATGTGACAAATACAATTTGATTTGATACTTTCCAGTGCACGACACACTGACATAACGTACAGATGCGTGTGACTCTTGGCTGCAGTAAGAAAGCCATGCCATCTGCTCACATTCAACATAGCCTAGATTTAAATTTGTATTACTTCTAAACAAAATAACATTTGGGGGCTCTCCTACGCTTACAATGATGTGTTGATTCTTGCTAAGATTACATTTTGGTTGTGATCTTTGTAAAATAACTATTTTGGATGCAGCAAGTTGTTAGCTAGAATGCTAAACACTCACTGACATGGCCATAGGCTGCAGCAAAAGAGACATTTTAAGTAGTTGATTTACAATGATGACACAAACATTATATTAAGCAGGACATTCCTACGAGCCTTAAACTCCAATTATAATCCAAAAGTAGTGTGAAATGCACTGATATGCAACATGTAAATAGAGGCTTTTTTCACCATAATGGATTGAGCAGTCAAATGGAATGGTGAATAGACCATGTATTTGTGTTTGTAAACGTTGCCGCACGAGGGCGATGCGCGCAACGTCTTCAAACACAAAAAAATGGTCTATTCACTATTCCATTTGACTGCTCAATCTACTATCTCATCAGCCCAGCCAGGCAATTTATTATCTTGATCGCCACTGTAAAAAGTATTTAGATATTATATCCCATTTATTTTAGACTAGCATTTGGTTTTCAACCACGGAGACTTGTATTAATCTTGCTGTCTGTCTCATTCCACAGGGATGCTGACCCATGTTGACTCCAATCCTTCCCACAGTTGTGTCAAGTTGGCAGGATGTCCTTAGGGTGGTGGACCATTCTTGATACACACAGGAAACTGTTGAGCGTGAAAAACCCAGCACTATTACAGTTCTGGCACCTACTACCATACCCGGTTCAAAGGCACTTAAATATTGTGTCTTGCCCTTTCCCCCTCTGAATGGCACACATACACAATACATGTCTTTAACCTGTCTCCTCCCCTTCAATAAGGGATCATAGCTTTCATCTGGATTTGCCTGATCAGTCTATGTCATGTTAATGTTTTGTATACAGCATCTCATGGAAGGATGAAATCGTATGGATGAATTCATCAAAATAACGTTTTTATTGAAAATATGTCAATCATTATTTGAATATTTTGGTAATCCGTTGTTTTGTCTGGTAGCCCAAAAAGTTATATATTGCAGCTTAAAATTCACAATAATGATACTGACCTTTGGCTTAGAGGTACTGGAAGATATCTAGACATAACAAAATGGGTCATTATCATCCTCCTTTTGCCATAATGAAAAATAAGAAAACATGAGATGGGAACACTTTACACAAGCTGGCGAAGCAGAACTGTCTGTAATGCATTCACAGCCATGTTAACAAGCAGTGGTCATTCTTATCTGTACAAAATGTAAAATAATGACAGAGAAATAGAAATCAATAGGATGATCAATGGAAAAAGACACACTTATTATAACCATAACAAGTTGAAATATTAAGAGTTCCTGAAGTAAAAGACCAAAAGAGGGGAAAGAATAATGGAATATCCTGTAGCACAAACAGGTGATGGAACGGAGAAATAACTCACCAAAAAGGAGGATGACCAAGAACAGATGACCAGCCATATCAGGGATGAACAATGACATTTGTCAGACAGCTACATACGATTAGTCTGACTTCACAGTAAGGTGTGTGACTGAGTCAGAGGATTGTTTGAATAGAGACGTAGACGTAGAAATGAGGAGCTTGTGAACAGCAAAACCACAGAGAGCAGCAACCTAAACAACAGTCTCATACAGCAAGTGTGAGGTGATGTTGCAGAAGTAAGGGTATCTGAACAATCAGAATCATATTTATTTATTTTATTTTACCTTTATTTAACCAGGCAAGTCCGTTAAGAACACATTCTTATTTTCAATGACAGCCTGGGAACAGTGGGTTAACTGCCTGTTCAGGGGCAGAATGACAGATTTGTACCTTATCAGCACAGGGGTTTGAACTCACAACCTTCTGGTTACTAGTCCAACGCTCTAACCACTAGGCTACCCTGCCGCCCCATACACTCCCCTCCATATGCATTTGGACAGTGAAGCCCAAAAAGTATATATAGCTCTATATTCCAGTATTTTAGATTTAAGATACAATGTTTTATATAAGGCGACAGTACAGAATTTCCCCTTTATTTGAGGGTATTTTCATAAAGTACTCAAACCCCTTGACTTATCACACATTATGTTGTGTTACAGCCTGAATTCAAAATGTACTAAATAAATAAACAATCTCACCAATCTACACACAATACCCCATTATGACAAAGTGAAAACATGTTTTTTGTCATTTTTTGCTACATTTTTGAAAATGAAATACAGAAATATTTCATTTAGATAAGTCTTTACATCACTGAGTCAATACTTTGTATTAGCACCTTTGGCAGCGATTACAGCTGTGAGTCTTTCTGCGTCTCTAAGTCTCTAAGAACTTTCAACACCTGAATTGTGCAACATATGCCCATTATTCTTTTCAAATTTCTTCAAGCTCTGTCCAATTGGTTGTTGATCATTGCTAGACAACCATTTTCAGGTCTTGCCATAGATTTTCAAGTAGATTCAAGTCAAAACTGTAACTCTGCCACTCAGGAACATTCACTGTATTCTTGGTAAGCAACTCCAGTGTATATTTAGCCTTGTGTTTTAGGTTATTATCCTGCTGAAAGGTGAATTCATCTCCTAGTGTCTGGTGGAAAGCAGACTCGACCAGGTTTTCCTCTAGTACTTTGCCTGTGTTTAGCTCCATTACATGTATTTTCTATCCTGAAAATCTCCCCAGTCCCTTAATGATTACAAGTATACACATAACAAGATGCAGCCACCACTGTGCATGAAAATATGGAGAATGGTACTCAGTAATGTGTTGTATCCTATTTGCCCCAAACATAACATTTTGTATTCAGGACAAAAAGTGAATTGCTTTGCCACAGTTTTTGCAGTTTTACTTTAGTTCCTTTGCTGCAAACAGGTACAAGCTTCCTTCTTTTCACTCCGTCATTTAGGTTAGTTTGGTAGATTAACTACAATGTTGTTGATCCATCCTCACTTTTCTCCTATCACAGCCATTAAACTCTGTAACTGTTTTAAAGTCACCATTGGCCTCATGGTGAAATCTCTGAGTGGGTTTTTTCCTCTCCGGCAACTAAGTTAGGAATGATGGCAGTATGTTAGGAATGATGATGGCAGTGGGTATATTGATACACCATCCAATGTGTAATTGCTCAAAGGGATATTCAATGTCTGCTTTTTTTTACCAATAGTTTCCTTCTTTGTGAGGCATTAGACAACCACCCTGTTTTTTGGTTGTTAAATCTCTTGTATTCACTACGCGACTGACCGACTTTACAGATAATTGTATGTGTGGGGCACAGAGATGAGGTAGTCAATAAAAATAATGTTAAACACTATTATTGCACACAGAGTGAGTCCATGCAATGTATTATTCAATTTATTTTGGATTTCCATAAAGTAATTGAATACTTATTATTTTATTTTTTTACATAATTCCACTTTGACATTATGTGGTATTGTGTGTAGGCCAGGGACATAAAAAAAATCTACATTTCATGCATTTTAAATTCCGGCTGTAACATAACAAAATTTGGAAAAAGTCAAGCGGTGTGAATACTTTCTTAAGATATTGTATGTTTTACCATTTAGATATAAAAGCACTTTATGTAAATAGTCCCCCAAATTCAAGAAAGTATTTGGACAAATTCATTTATAGTGTATTAAAGTAGTCAAGCATTATGTATTTTGGTCCTAAATTCTTTGCACCCAATAAATGCATCAAGCTTGTGACTCAACAAACTTGAGTTTGTATGCATTTGCAGTTTGTTTTGGTTGTGGATTATGTTTTGCACAATAGGAAATTAATTGTATCCAACTGTTATGGAAGAAGGTATCAAACAGTCAACATTATATACTTAAATACAGTAGATTTAGCATTTACTAGGGAGAAGAAATAAGAAAAATGCTCAAAGGGGGGTATGCCCCGTACCCCTCCAAAATATAAATATTAACACAGTAAGAGATATTATGGATAGACATGTAACAGAAATCAGTTGTCCATGTGTAATACAGTAGAAATATTACCTGTTAACCAACTTATTTACAGTAACTGGATGAGTGATAATAAAGGATGTCGTGTGAGAAAGAATGTATTTGTGTGAGATGTGTGAGACAGAGATACAGAAAGCCAGAGGTGTAGTTTCAGTGTGTCTGCAGACTGTACAATCCATCCGGCTGGGCTGAGGATGCTGGTCTGTCGGGGATTGAGCTGTATACGTGGTACGTATCAGACTAGAGAAAAGAAACAGATTCAGTTTAGGGCTTTGAATCTACAGTACAGTAATTGTAATTCATAAGGGGTATTTTATGAGGATGTAAGACCAATCTTAAACTGAAAGTCAAAACACAGAGAGAAAGAGAGATACTTTTATCCTCGAGTCAGTCTGCCTGTGAAAACAATGCTATATACAATTATAATAATATAACAATATAATATAATACAATGAATAGGACATTTGTGCTGTACTTACATGTTCATTTGTAAATGCCTGTGTATCAACGGGACCTGCACATCACAGAGAGACAATTCCATGAGTAAGAGGTTGCATGTATGTATGTATGTGTGTTTGAGGGGGATCATGTGTATATTATATATCTACATTGCATGTGTGTTACTTAGTCGAGTTTGCCCTATTCCGTTACTAGCAGCCAAACAGAAGAAGTGCAGGTAACATGCTTGATGTCATTTCACACTCCACTGCAGATCTACAGCTCTATATTCTCACACTGCTGATGCTCTGACACATTAATTTCTGTTTTAAGTGTTATATATGTGTTTTGATAAGGTTGATAAGGTTAGGCCCAAAGCATGTACAGCAGCTGTGCACTTGCAGATGGTCCCGAGATCTGAGGGACAGACCTGAGGGCATGAACATGGACAGTACAGAAGTGATCTGAGAATTGATTCCAGCATCTCCTGAATCCACCTGTAGTAGAGAGAGAGGGAGAATATGAGAGAAAATAGAGACTTTTTATCCTCCAGTCGTAACAAACTGTCTGTCTATTCTACTCTCTAACTCGTGACACCCTCCTTTATATCACAGGAAGTGTAGGTCGGATTTGTGTTATTCTGAGGTCTACACATGTCCAATGCAATCAAAAATAGTTTATACGACTAAAATCTGTACCTACTTAGGAACACATTTACAAGGTTTAACATGAATTACTGTATTAAGAAATTATTTCTGGTGAAGAACATCTTATTTGGTAATAAATACAAATATAAATAATAAATCAATCTTTATATTGTAATTATAAATATTACCATATAAATACAGATGTTAGTTTGATACTTTGAACATTCATATGTTGAAGCACTACTAACGTAACATTAAAGTCTTGATCCTCAGATCAGGTAGTCAGAGGGCAGAGGATGCTGGTGAGAGGAGTTATAGGAGGACGGGCTCATTGTAATTGTTGAAATGGAATTAATGGAATGGAGTCAGACATGTAGTTTCAATGTGTTTGACTCCGTCCCATTAATTCCATTCCAGCCATTACAATGAGCCTGTCCTTCTATAACTCATCCCACCAGCCTCCTCTGTCAGAGGGGTACATGTGTACAGATTCCACTGTAATGTAGAATAATCACCATGACTCCGCTGCTCACCGCTCCCATAGACACCAAATCATCTACAACAGAAACACAATGAAAATGGGATTACAGTGTTTGTACATGTGTGTATTTAGTTCTGTAAGTCGTATGTGTGTGTATGTTTGATGTATTTTGTTTGGAACATACATTGTCTGTGATCATCCTGTCTGGCTGTAGGTCTGTACAACATAAAAGTATAAGAAGGTTGTGGTAAGAACATCTCATCATGGACAATACAGAACTAAAGGTTGATACAATCTGCATCATATTCACAAGGGGAATTCTTACCTCTGAGAATTGGTTTTCTCTGAAAAACAAATGCGGCTAAATTAAATAAATTGAATATAGTCTAACCTATACAATATGATCAAAATGAGTTGATAAATAAACCCATGCCAAAGGCACTTACATTAATGTTAGCACTGTAATTTTCTAATGATTTGTTTTGCAGAATCAAATGTACTCACTGGTCCTCCTGCAGAGACAGACAGCTGTCAATCCTACCAGGAGTAGGCCCACTCCAGAAGCCACACCCACTGCTGCCTGCCATAATTGCCCCACTATTTGGTGACATGATGACATAGAGAGAGGTCATCAGCTCTTGTTCTTCTAAGAAAATGTGCACAGCTCTGTTTTCATGTGTGAGAAAAGACAACTAGAAAAGGATACTTACACATAATGCTTTCTTGACTGTTTGATTCCACTTCACTTTCTGTGGAGCTTTGACCTCCTGTTCACATGCAAGAGAGAAGGACAACTTAAGAATAGAGTTAGGTAAATATTTCTAAGAAGAGACAAATTGTTTGATTTAATCCTAATGCCTTGACTGAATTTACATTTGGCTATATTTGAAAAATTGGTTTATGCTTTAATATACAAAAATATTTAGCAAACTAAATTATACCTATTGGCTAAACTTACTTTCAGTTGGACTCGCTGGGGTGTCAGTGGTCAAAGTACAGCAAACAGTCAACCCTGATGCAAAGCAAATCATTGGATCTGATTATTTAAAAAAACACATCTAAATGTGTTGATTTTAATCAATCAAATATCAACCTCTTTTTGTAATGAAGCAAATTTGTGATGTGGAAAAAAACAAAACATGGAGAAGATAAAGCAACTCTATTTGTTTTACTTATATTTGCTAACTAGATCAAGATGATTAGGAGAACTGATGAAGGATTCACTACCCTGCTAGGAGTCAAAGGGGAGGTCAAACCTGGTGAGAAGATATTACTCATATTACACAAGAACAAATGAAAGTTAATGTAATATCTAAGGTCTTTCAATAAGCATAAAGAGAGAAGTACACTACACATTACCTACAAATCAGATGGACTAAAAGTGGGTGAAAATCTGGACTGAAATTACAAGCAGCTATGAATATATTTATTAGTTAAGCGGTCAGAGCTTTAGTGAATGAATGTGAACAAAGATATTGTATTTGCAAACTAAGTTAAAATCGGTGGATCTACTTACTGGTAGTTGGTGTCACTGTGGTGTCTGGGGTAAAAGTACAAGTAACAGTTGAAACTTGTGGGAAGCAATATGATTACACAAGAATAAGGTTTTACATTCACATTTGGGTCACTTAATTTACAGGCCCGTAATCTAAACTCTTGTCTGTATAATTACTATTTGCAGAGATGGTCATTTAGAGGCCCAACACACCTTCTGTAGGACTCGCTGTCGTGCTGTACGGCAAAGTAGATCGAGAACCTGGAGTCAAACTCACTGAGAAAACACATAATAATGAAATTAGCATTTTATGAATGATCATATTAATGATCATCATGGTGTTTTTGGCCTTTTGAAATACGATCTTTTCAAAGTGGGAAAAGTAGGACTATAAAATCACTACGGACAGATTGCTTGATTGTTGTTGACAGCTTCCTAGAATAAAGTCACCATGTTATCTAACAGCAGAAGCCTAACAGAGCATAGATACGATCTCAACACTCGACTAGATGAACACAGACATTATAATACTTGTGCTGATTATCCCATGTGTTGGTGTTGAGGCTGGTGTCATATCTATAGAACAGCTTAATTATCTAACAGAACAGCTTCATTTTCACATTAACACAACTATTCTTATTGCTGAAACTTGCTTTGCTATAAAAATAAAAGCAGTGCCACTATAAAAGCACAAATGTGTAGTCTACCTGCTATAGAAGGTGTCTGTATAGTTGTTGGATCGCTGATGTGAACTCCCACCAGATCTGAAATCATTTGGGAATGAAATTTGGTATTTAGTTCGTTGGTCAGAATTAATATAGTCATAGGGTCATGAAGACCTGCAGCACTGATAGATTTGTTTAGATAATGACTCACCTGCAAAGCTGTGCCCATCACTGCGTGGAGAGAGAGAGTTTGGTCCTGAGCTCACTCTGTAGTCACAGCTCACCTCCTTACGCCTCACTGACTGTAGACGACTGATCAGATCACTATGTTTTGGAGTGAATTGACAGAACTGCTGTCCGGATGCTGAGGTGGCTTTTCTCTTCTTGATCGGTGCTGTGAAGGATGGCTGACTCTCCTCTCCAACATACAGGTTACAGGTGGTGTCAGGACTGACGGATCCAGGAATCAAACAGATGATGTTGAAGTCCTCATCAAATTTGATTGTAATGTCTGGTTTTGGATCTGTTAGGAAAGGACAGAGACTCCTTTTTGCATCACTCTTTTTGAATGTAATGTATATGTCACAAGTGACACTTACTAAACTAGAGCCTGCCATTCTCTTTATATTACGTATCAGCATGTCTTATTTGATATCATTCCTATTTATGAGTGCCATTTAATCTTGTGTGCTGTGTATTTACAATGATTGCCTTTCACTTAATTCCTTAAATTCTCACGTGTGAATCAAATTGATTCGCATGGACTATTTTGCTTGCTTGTATGGTGTGCTGTGATTCCAAAAATGAACACAGACTAACCTGACATTGAGATGATTCTCTATCACCTTCTCCCTCCCTAAACAAATTGCTAAACACGCCCCAGAACTAGAGTTAAAAAGGAACTGAACCAGGGACATCTCTACCGACTTGCTTCTCGTTTCCGCTGGTCGCCTGCTGTGGGAAAGACACAAATCACAAAGCTCTTTATAACACTACTAAAGGAAAGTGCTTGTTTCGAACGCGTGTGTGACCCCAATTGTTGGCCAATACATGCTCTAATTGTATGTTTTCTGTCCCCCACAACTACAGACACGGGGGGACACGCTTGACGCCGCTACACCCAACTCTAATACACAGCCAGGCCGGTGCAGAGTGAGGGACAGAAGGCGACCTACCACTGAACACCAAACCAGCAATTGACTACCAGACCAGCCATCGACTAACGATCCCTGCTCAGCAGGAAGAGCCGAACCCTGTTCGGGTAGAGCCGAACTAATCCTGCTCGGGGAAAACCGAACAAACAAACCCTGCTCGGGAAGGACCAGAATGAACATTGGCCACCAATCGGGAGTCAACCGCTGTGTTAGTTTGTCCCGTTGCTTCTAGTTTTCCTACAACCCTAAATCCCAGACTATTTACATGTTTCTAATAGTTTATAAAGAACCTTTGATTGTACTTTGGCCTCTCTGTGGTTGTTTGCGTGGGATCTAAGAACTCTACTTTTGACATAAACATTTAAAATATTCTAGGGATTTAATGTCTTCACAACAAACATTTTGAAATGACATTGGATGAGATTGTGATTTAAACAGAATCATTTAAGACAATCTGAATAATAATTTCTTACCAAGAATAGTAAGAGAGACAGAACCACTGTGCGTCGATGTATAGTAAGTTTCTACTGTGTAAAAACATCTCAGTGATCTCAACAGATGAACTTTGACCTGCCCACGAGAGCAGCTCAGTCCCTG